>NC_079514.1:35055511-35164814 GCF_000801105.2 Raphanus sativus | reverse complement strand
CCTTCTTATATAGTAGCTCTCGATCTGGTTCTGGTAATTTTGGATCCGAAGAAGCGGCTTGATCTCGTTTTTCCTCGAGTTCATCGAGGGCATCGAGGAGCATATCTTGATTAAGCTCGACGAACTGCGGCATCTTGGCTCGCCGAAGGCTTGTCACGTTAACTTCGGCGGGGGCCATTGCTTCCATCCCGTAAGCAAGAGAGAAAGGGGTGGATTTGGTCGCACCGCGAGAGTCGTTCGTGCGACCAGAGGACGCCGTCCAGCTCGTCGGCCCAATGGCCTTTCTTTAGGTCGAGTCGCTTCTGATACCATCGATGATAATCTTGTTGGAAGATTCCGCCTGTCCGTTTCCTTGCGGGTAACGAGGAGTCGAAGGGCTTAGACGGATATTCCACTTGTTGCAGAACTCTTTGAAGTTTCCGGACATGAACTGAGAGCCATTGTCCGTTATGATCTCGTACGGCAAACCGTGACGGCAAATGATGTTCTTCCAGACGAAGGTGCGGACTTCCTTGTCCGTTACCTGAGAGAACGCTTCGGCTTCAATCCATTTGGTGAAGTAATCAGTGAGGACCAGGATGAAACGACGTTGGCGCGAGTTCGGCATTGGCCCGATGATGTCCATCCCCCACCTCATGAACGGATAAGGGGCAGCAGATGTCCGCAACAGCTCAGTGGGACTGTGGATGCTCGGAGCGTGACGCTGGCATTTGTCGCACCGACGAGCGTATGCCTCGCAGTCAGTGTTCATAGACGGCCAAAAGAATCCCAAGCTTCGAACCTTAAGGGCGAGTGCTCGGCCTCCCGAGTGGTTTCCTCCTGCTCCTTCGTGAGTTTCAGCCATTACTCGGTGTACTTCATCGCCCTGGATGCACTTTAAGAGGACCTTATTCGCGGTCACTCGGTGGAGTTCGTCGTTCATGACGACGTAATGGGCACTGCGTCTCTTCAGGCGTCTCGCTGCCCACTTATCGTTCGGCAGTCTTTCTCGTACGAGATAATCTAGGAACTCGGCTCGCCAATCGACTGGGGTATCGTCACGATCGGTCATCTCGGTGTCGGCTTGATCCGGCATCTCAGTTTCGGTTTGATCGGTGGTGGATCGTCGAGTTGTCGCAAAGATTGGGGTGATGGGAGAGCTGTCGTCGGAGGAAGAATCGATGCTCGGTCGATCGATCCGCTGTATGGGTATCGTCCTTTTGACCTGATCGTGGAGTTTGCTCCCGAGTGCGGCTAAGGCATCGGCGCAAACGTTCTCTCCGCGAGGAACCTTGGTGAGTTCGAAGAAATCGAATTCCCTAGCGAGCTCCTGAACCACTCGGAGATACGCATCCATTCTGTCATTGCGAGCATCGTAGTCGCCGCTAAACTGGCTAGCGACGAGCTGCGAGTCGCAATAAGCACTCAAGCGTTTGGCTTTGACGGCTCGGGCGAGACGAAGACCGGCGATCAACGATTCATATTCTGCCTCGTTGTTAGAGGCCGGGAAGCCGAAGCTGAAAGACTGGCGGATGAGTTCTCCTGTTGGCGATTGAAGCTGGACTCCAGCACCGGATCCTTTGCTCGTCGAAGATCCGTCGACATGAAGAATCCAATTGGGACTCGGGACATCGAGGTCTTGTGCAAGATCTGGCGTGAGCTCGACAAGGAAGTCGGCGAGGACTTGAGATTTGGCGGCTGTTCGACATTTGTACGCAATGTCGAGTTCACTCAGTTCGATTGCCCACTTGGTCAGCCGGCCGGCTCTGTTGGGATTTTGCAGGACGGTGCGGAGCGGTTGGTCGGTCAGAACTTCGATAGAGTGTGACTGGAAGTAGGGTCGTAATTTCCTCGCGGAGTCGACGACGGCCAGAGCCAGCTTCTCAAGGGTTGGGTATCTGGTCTCCGGGCCGGTCATGCGTCTGCTAGTGTAAAAAATCGGACGCTGCTCGCCACGGTCCTCCTTGATCAAGACACTGCTGACGGCTGCCGAGGAGACAGCGATATAGAGAGACAAAACGTCTCCTACGTCTGGCTTGGCCAAGACGGGAGGAGTCGTTAGGTATTGCTTGAGTTGGACGAACGCGTCCTCGCATTTATCATCCCAGATGAACTTCTTGTTCCCTCGGAAGAGATCATAGAAGGGAAGACATTTGTCGGTAGATCGGGAGATAAAGCGATTAAGGGCGGCGATGCGTCCTGTCAGTCTCTGAACTTCGCGGCAGTTTCTCGGACTGGGGAGGTTCAGGACTGCTGAGATCTGTTTCGGGTTAGCCTCTATTCCTCGTTGCGTGACGATGTAACCAAGAAATTCGCCCGAGGAGACGCCAAACGTGCACTTTGCGGGATTCAACTTCATCCCGTACTTGTTTAAGATGGCGAAGCATTCCTTCAGGTGAGTTAGGTGGTCGTCGGCTCGGAGCGATTTGACGAGCATGTCGTCGATATAGACTTCCATTGTCTTCCCAAGCTGCTCGGCGAACATTCGGTTGACAAGCCGCTGGTAGGTTGCTCCAGCATTTTTTAATCCGAATGGCATCACCTTATAGCAGTAGGTTCCCCGATCGGTGATAAAAGCAGTTTTCTCCCGGTCGTCTGGGTGCATCAGGATCTGGTTATAGCCCGAGAAGGCGTCCATGAACGTCAACATCTCGTTACCGGCCGTCGATTCGACTAAGCGATCGATGCTAGGCAACGGGTAGCTGTCCTTAGGACATGCTTTGTTGAGGTCGGTAAAGTCGACGCAGACGCGCCATTTACCGTTCTTCTTCTTGACGACCACCGGGTTGGCTAGCCATTCCGGGTAACGAACTTCAGTGATTGAACCGGCACCGAGTAAACGCTCGACTTCCTCTGCGACTGCTTTGGATCGCTCTGGTCCCAACTTTCTTCTTTTCTGCCGGATGGGTTTGAAGTTGGGATCAACATTGAGTTCGTGGGTTGTGATAGCCGGGTCGATTCCCTTCATATCAGACATCGTCCAGGCGAACGTGGACAGGTTTTGCTTAAGGAACTCGAGGATCTTCTGCTGCATTTCGTCGGGTAGAAATGCGCCTACTCGGACCGATTTGCTCGGATCCGACTCGTCGACTGGTACCTCAAGCACCTCCTCCTTTTGCGGGCAGACTTTGCTCGTGGGAGGAGAGACCGAGTTGACGAGTGATTGGGAGCGCTGAATTTTAACCGTGGCGATCAGGAGATCTCGCGCGGCTTGCTGATCACCCTTCAGGGTTTTGATCGATCCGTCTGATCCTGGGAACTTAACACACTGATGATACGTTGATGCGATTGCTCGCATTGAGTGCAGCCATGGGGTGCCGAGTATAACGTGGTAAGGGGCTTTGGAGCCGACCACAGAAAATTTGACCGTCCGAGTGACTCCGCATGCGTGAACCGAGAGGCGGATCGTGCCTGCGATCACTTCTGACGAGCCGTTGAATCCTGTCAGGGTCCGAGTAGAAGGCTTGACGTCGTTGAGGTCAATTCCCATCTTCACGAGAGTTTCGCGAAAGATGATATCGACCGAACTCCCGGTATCGATAAGTACTTTTGTGACGTCGTACTTGTCGACGCCGAGCACGACGAGCAAAGGATCGTTGTGAGGGAGGTGCACGCCGAGTGTGTCGTCAGACGAAAAGGTAATCGGCTGATCGTCTACTTGCTTCTGGGGCCACCGTTGGGAAGTAGTAGCTTGCCTTCGGTGGTCTTTGACTGCTCTAACTGAATCGCCGCAGGGAGGTGATCCACCCATAATGACGTTTATCCGGGGACGAGTTTGTGCTCGCTTGGCGCGGAGCACATCGCGAAGGTCGCTACTTGTTTCGGCAGTATCTCTTTTCTTGCGGTTAAGGGTCGTCCGCAGGTCACCGATCTTCGCGATGAGTTTGTCTCGCAAATCGCAGTTCGGCTTGTCGGCGGGCTGCCTTTGGGAGGAGTCTTGTGCCGAAGCTTTCGCGGCGCGATTCGAGTCGATCTGTCGGCGGAGATCAGAAGAGACTGGCGTTTCCTCGGTAGTGGATCGAGACTTTTGCTCGAGGAAGGACCGAAGATCCATAGTGTCGTCTGGGGTCTCCATACCGTCGTCCTCGTCCGACGAGGATCCTGGTTCGTTCCTTCCTTGAGGCTGGGCGCGGATCACTTCAATGCGCTGGCGATTGGCAGGCTGATCGTCGTCCGCCGAGTCGTCGTCATCATCGGTTTCCCGGGTGGCCTTCTCAGCGTCCTTCGACTGTTTGTCGTTTTTACGGTTTTTGCCTTGCGATTTGCGCTGAGCTTTCTTGTCTTTGTTTCTGCTCCAGCTGTTTTCTCCTTTTGGTTTGGGTTTTGGCGGCTGGATCTTGTAGTCTCCGCTTTCGATCGAGGAGAGGAACTGGGCGTAGAGAGATTTGCACTCGGTCGTGTCGTGTCCCTTCACGTCGTGATACTTGCAATGCTTCGTGAGATCGATGGGAGTTCTGGTCGGTCCCGGGGCCGAATCGACTTTAGCCACGACACCAGCACTAGGGGTACTGGGGGACGCATCTGGAGAGTCGGTCTCTCGCTGATAAACATTCCACTTTTTATCGTGCATGACCATGGTTGAGACAGGAGCGTTGTTCTCGTCCACGACGTAGAGGAGACCTCCTTTTTTGCCGCCGTTATCAGCTGGCGCGTGCTGGCGTGGCTCTGGCCGAGCTCCCGCACTTTTGGCTGCAACCGGCTTGGCAGCGTTCTGCTTCCGAATTATTGCCTTGGTGTCTTCTTCCATTCGGATAAAATTGTGAGACCGGGCAATAGCATCGGGGAGCGAAGTCGTAGGGTTGGAATACAGGTCCTTACGAAACTTCGAGTTGACGAGGAGAGTGTTCATCAAAGCGTCGATAGCGATGTGATCGGGGACGTCGACTCGGGAAACGATCGTCTTGAACTTTTCCATGTAGTCCTTAAGGCTTTGGTCTTTTGTTTGCGCCATATTCCACAGGCTGGAAGCGGTTGCTGCTCGCTTGGTAAACATGATGTAAGTCTTGAGGAAAACGGCTGATAGGTCGCGGAAACTGCGAATCGAGTTCTCGCTGAGCTGTGAGAACCAGGTTAGCGCTTGCTCGTTGAGTGTTTCGACGAAGAGCTGACAGTATCCTGCGTCCTTCTCTTCGTCGGAAAGGCGAGCTCTGGCCATAGCTATGTTGAAGGCTGTCAGGTGTTCGACGGGGTCGCCTCCGGGTTTGTACTCGGGAAGACGGAGCTTTTCTATCTTGCGGAGCTGGACCCTGGTTAGCTCGCTAGCGAAGGGCGAGCGCGAAGTAGAGGCGATGACGCTGTCGATCTGAGGGGCTGCGCTCGTCGCTTGGTGAATCTGCGAGCTCATTTGCTGAAGGCTGAGTTTGAGCTCGGCGATCTCGCGAATCGTCGTCGGATCTGCTGTCGTCGGAGTAGGGTACACGGCAGGAGGTCCGTTAGGGTCGGATTCGTCTACGGCGCGGTCTTCCGCCGGCGTTGGAGGGAAAAGATGCCGGCAGACGGGTTGGGAACGGTTCGTCGGTCCAGCGGGAGCAGTGAGGGCAGCCACGAGGGCGGCGAGCTGCTCATTCGTCGTTTTCTGGACTTCTTCTTGATGCGCGAGACGAGCCATCACGGAGCTCATGAAGTCCGACGAGAGAAGAGGGGGAGGAGGCGGAGGCGTAAGCTCGGTCGCTTCGCCGGAAGAGCCGGGGTTCGAGTCACCAATCGTCATATCAGGCTAAGAAACGTTACTCTGATCGGCCCCACGGTGGGCGCCAATTGTTTGAGGTGAGTTTGGTTAATCAGAAAGTAGAAGAACTCAAGAGTGGGGTGAACAGAGACGTTTTATTAGAGTCGGAATAACGAGGGTACAAGAGTAAGAAAGCCGGCTAGTCGATGCTCGGTGAGCTCCTAGCCGGAAGTACAAGAGAGCGGCGAGATACAAAGAGAATCAAAGAAACCCTAATCTAGCCGCAAGTCTGTCTGTCTATGTGGTGATACCTTTCTTTCCTGTCCTCAACTCCTTATATAGTCTCCTAGGTCGGTTGGTTTTGACCTAATTCGTCCCCTTCGTTATGGGCCTTTTGGCTTAAAGGCCCAGTCGAGATGACTGCTCGGCCCGAGCCGCCCGATCGTTTCCGTCGGCTTCTCGTCCTTCAGCTGTAGAGGTCACGAGCCGAGTCACGGCTCGTCAGAAGCCATCCCCGAGCCAGTCATCCTTTGAATAGTAGTAATGGGCCTCCTATTCGCTGGGCCTTGTGGATGGTGACAATCCATCCCCAACAAGTATAAAATATTTCGATGCGTGTAAGCTTACATGATTATGATGCAGGTGGTGACAGTATATCCGTTACAAAAGGTGTTGTTTCGAGAGTTGAACTAAGAGAATATAGTCACAGCTCTACGGAGCTACTCACAATACAAATAGATGCAGCTATCAATTCTGGAAACAGTGGTGGTCCGGTTTTTTTGGGAAACAAAGTTGCTGGTGTAGCATTTGAAGGTTTGTTCTGGTCCGATGGTATTGGGTGAGTCGAGTTTGCAGATTTTCAAGATATAATTATCTACAATATATTCCTAATAAGCATAGCTATATTTCAAATCTTTAGTTTCTTATATTATTATGTTTTGTGCACCTGCAGCTACATGATTCCAACTCCAGTAGTTAAACACTTTTTAGACGGTGTTGAAGAAAAACATGTTAGTTTCGGCTCTATTAACTTGTCGTATCAGTTGATGGGTAATGCCCAACTTCGTAACTATTTCAAGATGGGCAAAGATATGACTGGGATTCTTGTAAACGAAATAAACCCGCTGTCAGATGCTTACAACTTTCTGAAAAAGGATGATGTTATTCTCGCCATTGATGGCGTTCGTATAGGAAACGATAGTAAAGGTACACTAGTCTTACATATATAAGTTTTCTCCATTTTCACTGTGTTTTACTGAACATTCCCCGTGTGCACAGTTCCGTTTCTTAACCAGGACACAGTAACTTTCAAGCATTTGGTCTCTATGAAGAAACCATCTGAAACCGCTTTAATTAAAGTCTTAAGAGAGGGAAAAGAGTATGAGTTCAATGTCGGTCTAAAACCTGTAAGTCTTCCTTCACATTTTAACTAACGTCTTTGTGACATCTATCATAGACACTATCATGTGTACAAGGTTATGTATTTATCTACTGTGCGCAGGTGCAACCACTAGTTCCATTGCATAATTTTGACAAGCAGCGAAGTTACTATATATACGGGGGTTTTCTTTTTGTACCTCTATCTCAACCATACATTGATGGCTCTGATATGTGCGATTGTCCTTCAAAAAAGATGCCCAAGAAAGCCAGTGAACAGATAGTAATAATTTCTCAGGTTTGTTACTTTTTATGCGTTCCTTTTCTAAGCTTAAAGTATTTTTACTATAAAAAAAACATAACCCTGTGAATCCGGCTTTGAATCATTTAGAATGAATGATGATTACTTGACCTATAAGTAATGAGTTTTGTTTCCTGATATAGATCTTAGAGGATGACATTAATGCAGGATACGCCAGTTTTGAAGATTTGCAGGTAATGTATTTTATTGCTTACTCTTGCTTATTTCAAAACAGAACTTAAATCTTTATTACTAGAAGACTTTCATCTGAATAAGAGTATAAATACATTGGAAATGGAAACAGGTGAAGAAAGTGAATGGAGTTGAAGTGGATAATCTGAAGCATCTATGTCAAGTCATAGAGGACTGTAGCACCAGTTATTTGAGGTTGGATTTGGAAAACGAAAAGGTTCTCATCCTCAATAATAAGTTGGCAAGAAAAGCCAACTCTACGATCTTGAAAGACCTCAAAATACCGTCGGCCATGTCTGATGACCTTAAACCTAAACAGGTTAAAAGGGGCCGCTTAGTTCCTCGGCATAGCAAGAAAAAGAATAAATCCCAATAAAAATTGTTTGATTTTTCATACTTTTTTTTGTGCGTTCCAGTTTAACTGACTTTTATACTATCTATTCAATACTACAATTTTGGATGTTACTTGCTCTTCAGCTAATTGAGTTATCTTTAAATGAAACACATATTTAATATCGATATCAACAAAATTGTAACATCCGATCTATGATCTCACCAAATAACTATGTGAAGTGTATAATACTTTTTCAATATTTAATTATTTATTTGCACGCTAACTATGTGAAATGTTTTTGACATGTTTCTTTTAACATATTAATCAAAATACACCAGATAATCTGTGGCAAAAGAAAAAAATAATATCACAAATATGTGTAAAGAAGCTAGGGGGAAAAGTCATGATACACCTATGTGTTTCTCATGTTTTAAGGCTAGAAGACGTTTCCATTGTAAATATTTGGAGCATAACATGTATACACAATTTTATACTTTAAAAAGATACACTAGATTCTGACCCGCCTTTAAATATAAAGATTTTTTTTGTTTTTTCAATATAAAGATTGATAATTCTTCGTTTTAAATATATAAACTGTGACATGATCGAGTTTCAATTATGCGGGTTTGTTATAGTATGTATAGTATGACGAAATTTAAAATGCGTCACAACCGTTTTATGTTTGTAAATAAGTTAAACCATGGTTTTATCTAGTGTTTTGAAATCCGACCCAGACCCGCTGTTTAACCGGAAAACTCGGTGACCCAAAATAAATTCGGATTGGGTTTTGTAAAAAACCCAAAATTTAAAAACCCGCAAAAACTCGCTCAAACCCACCAATACCCAAAAACCGATACCGGCTGAACCACCGGTTGAACCAGTAGATAATTTTTTTAGTTGTATATCAAATGAAAATAAAAATATAAAAAGTTAAGTATTCTAAATGTTTATTAAACATAAAATATATACATATCTAAACTATTATTTTATGTTTTAAAGATATTTACAAAGTAGTAACTTTAGTTTTATATATTTTTATTTTTTATTTTATTAGCTAATATATTATTATATAATAAAATTAATTTATTTATTAATCTGCGGTTCACCTGCGGTTTACCTGTGGTTGACTCAATGACCCAGTAACCCAATAAATCGTCTGATTCAGTGTCCGGGTTGGTTTTTTCAAAACATTGGTTTTATCCGAAATTCTTATTTGGGCTATTATATAATTTTAAAGATTTATTTTCGATTATAAATTGCTAAACATATAAATTGACCAATAATATTTTTGATTAAGTCTTATTCTCGTGTAGTTACAAAATTTCAATCTCTAATATCAATTTATTAAAATTATTACAGACTTTAATTTGTGGTATTGATATTAAAAGGTTTATGGAATTTAATTTGATTATATAAAAACATAATACATTTAATTAGTTAGCAAGTCAATCTAAATGTTGAAATAAGCCCATAAAATCGAAAGACACTAACGCCACTAATGAATTTTTTAGTTTGTTCATATCATTAAAGATATTTTTGAGAAAACTTTAAAACATTCATTAAGGGTATAATTTGGAAATGATTCTGATTTAATGGTACTGATATAGAGTAAGTCGCAGACACAGATTACGAAAACGAACAAGAAAGAAAAAGACAAAAGCTTAAGAGTGGTTAGAAAAGGAGTCGTAGTGTTTACGTTCTTCCTGTATCGACCGGAAAATCCTTGCAGCGTTCTCACTCGCCAGCTTGGCGTTGTGCGGAACCACCTTTATCACTCTCGCCACCCCACCACCTCCTTCTCTTGTTGTCTGAGTAACAGTCGTTCTCGTCGTTGTTGTGGTTGTCGTCATCATTTGCTCATTGTTGTCATCATCATCAACCACTGACAATGGCCGAAAGGAGTTCGTACCACTTGGACTACTGCTTCCTGTGCTCCTTTGCCTGCTCTTTCTAGCCCGGGGATAAGATTTTGTTGGCTGTTGTTGTGAGACCGCTTCGTTCACGGAGCTCTGTTGTTGGGTGTTCACAGCCGATGCGTACTGAAGGTTTCCAGGATGCAGAAACTGATTCATTTGCTCATTGGGTGGCTGTTGTTGTTGTTGGCCTGAACCGTAAGGGTTCATCATACCATAAGGAGGGAAGTAGACATTACCAGGAAAAGGAGGTGAACCACCACCCCCCATGAAACTACCCATTATCATCGGTGCAGGCATAAAATGACCATAATAGCCTCCACAGACGAGGGCCTCTGTGTGGTGTCCTCCTGGACCTGGGTGAGGCTTGTATACTAGCCCTTCGGAAGGAGACATTACAGGGATCAACCATTGCTGATTTCCTCCAGGGAGAGGAGGAGGATAGTAACATCCATTTACAGCTGGTGGTGACGGTTGATTCTGACCTTGGTTTGACGACTTCCCGACTACGTTCTCAGCTGAGCATTCCATTTTATGTTGTTGGTCAGTCTTCTCCGAGTGGCTGCTTCTGTGGTCGGTAGCGTGGGGAAGAGGAGGAGGCTTTACTATAGATTCTGAGGGAAGAAGCTTCTTCACGGGATAGCTTTTAGCAGCAACTTTTCCGAGATAACTAATCTCATCGAGCAAGACATCCGATGATGAAGCAATAAGTCTTTGAACCTGATTATTTTTATTTTTATTTTTATTTTTATTATTATTATGAAAACAAATTACAGTTTGAAGAAAACAAGTATTCATGAAACGTTCTTCTGAATTCGAGTTTACCTTAATGAGTCTGTGCAACTCAAATAGTTGAACCGCAAATATTCTTTGTTGACTGTAAGGAGAAACATGGTCAGATCAAGAAAAAAGGACATATACCATAAGTACCGCAAAGAGAGCTAGTCCCTGTTGAACAATAGAAACACACGACCCAATGCGTTAAAATGACCAAATATTAGGACACAAAATTTGGAGGAATCAGGGGGACTCTTCACTATACAACCATCACACTTCTCAATCAAAAAATAAATAAGAACCGAGTTCTAAATCATATATGTATAGTCAGCAAACCATTGCATCATTTAAGCATTAAAAAAACAGCAGAGGAAGGCAAAATACATATAAACCAAGTTCAACCAAAAGTCTGTCTAGTGTCTAGTGGAACTTACTTGGCAATAGCTTTCCTAGCTCTCCAGAAACGTTTTTGACCTAATACTCCCACAACTTCATCAGGAGAGAAGGCGTCTACGCTGGATATAGAAGAATCCACCATCAGGTCATCATCATCACATGCCTCTTCATCTATATGCCCCACAGAGACGTATCTTCTACTTTTGCAATGAGATTCTTCAACTCCATCATCAGTTTCCATCACTCTACTAGATTCATCACCATCTTGGTCTATCATCCTAGTACTTGTAGACTCTTGTCTCAAGGAATCATTTATTTCAAGTTCCATCCCATGTGTAGCTGATGAACCTAAAGAGTTAGCAAAGCCACCGCCCTTGGCCTGGTCTCTAAACAGTGTGGTGCGTTTTTCACTCTTGGTTCTACCAGGACACTGACTATTAGTAGTATATACTGGAACCGCAAAATCATCATCCTCTCGTACCGTTTTTTTCCTTTGATGTGGTAAAGTTGACACATTTTCCATGAGAGACAATTGGGTTACATGGCCAGAAGCTGAAGAATCAAGATGCTGGGAAGTCAAGTTTCTTTCCACGCCACAAGGCTGCAACAGAGTAAAAATAGGTATTATTTTCCACATAAATGTCTTCCAACACTATAATTTTAACTTTTTGAGCACAAATCAATCCTGTAAGTTCAATCCACAAAACAAAATACTGAAAAAACATGGAAGAGTACTAAACTATTACTAAAGTGAAGAGTACCTACCTGGTTAAATGGTCGAGGAGGAGGAGGAAAGAAAGAGTTGGTGTGACGTGGGAAGGAAGCATTATGATGAGTAGTAAAGGTGTGAGAAGGGATGGAAAGGTGCTCATAGAGAGCCATCTTGTTTCTAGGAGGAGCTCGAGGTCCTCCTCCTTTGTCATCCTTCACATTTAGTCGAGGAAACATGGGTTCTACTGATATCTTCTCCTCCTCTTCTTTCCCTCTCTTCATCATAACACCTCAAAAAACCCTAATTATCTCAAAAACCCCTCCTAATAATATAAAACCTAAAATCGTAATCACATGAACCAGGCTGAAACTATAACCACATACTACAATTAGATCTCACCCGATCAAAGAAAAACGATATTAAACACCGACTTCAAGAATGACCACACCAAGGCCAAGGACGAAAGAGGAGCAAAGGAACAAGATTCGAGAGAGAGAGGAAGAAGATGACTTGTGGTAGAGAGACAGAGAGGTTAGGCGATGAAAAGGAGAAAGGTAGAAAATGTGGCCCAATAAGATTGAAGAAGAAGATAAACATTTCTCTACTGGAAAGTGTTTGACACTGGGTGGGGACCCGTTTTATTGTTAAAAAAAACTATTAAAAGTCTGAGAAATCTTGAAAGCTAATCTGCCTTTTGTTTCTTGCGTTTGTCCGTAGGTTAGTTATATCGTCATATAAAAGTTTTTTTTACTCGTCTTATCAGTTATCACAAACAAAACTTTAATCATTGTAAGCAAATCTAGTTTTCAGGTCCTAGAAATGGTTTCCACAACCATAACTTTATCTGACCTTAGCTCATTTTAGCTTGTTCATTCCACAAGAGATTGTATGCCTTTTCGAGGATACGTCGCAGCATCTATCAAACGAACATCACTTAATTCTGCTTCCTGCATCGGCGTCGGTATCGGTATCAAATTTTTGCGTCTTCAAAACGAACAATAATCTGTATCGGTATCGACATCTGCGTCGGCGTCGACGTCTGCATCGGCATCGACGTCTTTAACCGATCACGTCGTGTTGACAGAGTCGTATTGATCAGACGAGCTCGGTGATTTTCCAGGTATTGGGAGCGATTTAGGCACTACCTCGGCCCTTTCGATCAAGCTCAACCACTGTTAGGATAATCACCTCCCCCGAAAGTCGTGTTGACAGAGTCGTATTGACGGAGACCGATCAAGAAGAATTACAGCTAAGAATTGGATCGCATCTTTTGTATGGATGATAGAAATCAGAGCTTATCAAAGATGAGATAAGGTCTGGAAAACTAGAGAATTTTAGAGAGACATTAGAGAGAGAAACTTAGAGAGAGGTTTTTTATGAAATTATTTGATGATATTTCACAAGGGGGTACACACATATTTATAGATGAGGATAAGGCGCTGACATAAGCGCTTACCTCATTGCTTGCATCATGCTTACATAGCGATTACGTCATCGCTTGCATCATGCTTACCTAGCGATTACATCATCGCTTTATTTAATTAAAAGCACACATATTTTACATAATTATACATTAATAACGGATGCTTATTTTAATGATCGATCTCGAACTCGATGATATGCTTGTCGCAGCATCCGTAATATTCACCTGGGCAGACGTACTCTTCTTCATAATCTTCAATTATTTTTGCTGCCTCTTCGTCAATTTCAATGCTGAACTTCTTTTCTATCTCGTCGATATTCATCTTGTCGTCTGGAAGTTGCGCATCTTGAAAGAACTCTGGAAGACATTCTTGTGGTTGTTCGTTTCCTTGCGTTGCTTGGGCTTCAATGGGAGCTTGGGCTTCTATGGGCCTTTTCTTCTTGGATTCTATGCTGGCCGGCAGAGGGGCACGTTTCTCCATAAAGAATTGGAGATCTTCATCAAGATCCATCTGGTAATCAATAGGGTAGTAGAACCAGTTCGGGTTGAAAGGAATAGGGAATGTCTGAGTTGCATTGTTGAGTCGGAATGCATGAGTCTGGAAGTCTTCATAGGCTTTGGTGTCATTGAGGTTGAAATCAGGTCTGACTCCTCTTCGATAGTCGTTGTGGTGGATGAGCGTAGGTAGTGCATGGACCTTTTTGGTTTTGCTATTGACTTGAACATGACGGTGAAAGAAATAGATGGTGTGAGGATTGAAGAAGGGGTTAAGACCTCCTTGGCCTCTTAACTTCTTGAATGGTAGTCCAGTTGCTTTTGCTGATTTTCTTTATTTTCCGTTCCAAGCAGATAACGGCGAGAACCACGTCAGAAAAGTGGAGAGGCATTCGTTGTGTCCACGGAGAGGGTCGTCGAATTGAGCGTTGATGTATTGGTACAGCCATTGAATATCAAAAACTATACCGATGGTGTAGCTCGAGCAAAGATACCAGAGGAAACAGAGGACTTCTTCTGGCATGAAGGTGTTCTCGATTCTGTAGAGATGTGCGAATGGGAAGTCAGGGTGAATCCCCATGGGGCTGATGAAGTGATTGCTGGGTCCATATCTTGACAGAATAGTTGACTGGTATCGAAAGATCATTTGTCTGAGACGCTCGTGTAGAGTGTTTTTGTTGATGAGTTCTTGGGCGTCTTCAGGCATGTTGACTGTGAAGTCGTAGAAACTCTTTGAGTTAGAGCTCTCCATCATTTGTATTTCTTTCGGTGGGTTTCTACTGAGCATGTCTGCTAGAGTGTTCTTCGAGCCCTTTAAATAGACGGATTCGAAATCGTATTTCGAAAACCACTCGCTCCATCTCAATAATTGTTGGTGTGGGACCATCTTCTGCTTGAATTGTAACATCTTTGGAAAAGATGACATATCCATTTCGATTCGAAATTTATGTCCAATCAGATGAAACTCGAACTTCTCGATAGCTTTCTTGACCGCCAATATCTCTTTGAACGTGGAGTGATAATGCATTTCAGAATCTTTAAAGCGTCTGCTTCTGTATCCACAGATTTGACGTTTCCCATTTATCTCTTCAAATAAAATAGCTCCCCAATATTTGTCACTCGCATCAGTCTGCAGTATGCGCGTTCCTGTGGAAGGAATCTTTAAAGGTGGTAGCCTCTGCACCTCTAGTTTTAGGCTTTTGATTGCCTCGGTTTGTCGGTTTGCCCATTGAGGTGGATTCTTTGTCAGCATCTTCTTGAGTGGTCTTGTCAGTTGCGAAAGTTGCGGGATGAAATCGCTTACATAATTGATTACACCAAGAAATTGCTGGACTTGTCGCTTAGTTAGGTTTTCGTCGGGAAAATCGAGAAGTGTCGTAGCTAAATGGGCCTGAGGTGTAAAGTTGCCATCTTTTATCTGCATTCCAAGGAACTCGATGTCGGGCTGGGCTATGACCATTTTGCGGGCCGATAGCATGATTCCATACTGTAGGATGATACTTTGGAACTGTTGAAGGAGTTGAACATGCTCTTTCTCATTTGACGAGAACAGCAGGATGTCGTCTATGTATATCAAAGCTGATTCGAGAAGGGGCTTGAATATACGTAGCATTGCCTCCTGAAACAGTGACGGTGCTGTCTTTAGGCCAAAAGGTAGGACATTCCATTGAAGGTGTCGATTTGGCAAACAAAATGCGGTCTTGTATCTTTCTTCTGGTTGAACGCCAAGTTGCCAAAATCCAGACTTGAGGTCAAACTTCGAGAATACAGTTGCTCCTTGAAGGTGCTGAAGAAGCGCCTTTTTGTTTGGTAGAGGAAACTTGAAGTCTTGGAGGAATTGGTTTAGTGGCTTGTAGTCGATTACTAGCCGGAGTTTTCCTCTTGCTTGTTCTGCACGGTTGTTGACGTAAAATGCCTTACATGCCCATGGAGAAGTCGTGTTTGAAACTACTCCTTGCTCTACTAGTTGATCACACTCTTCATTAGCTTGCTTTAGAAGGGTTGGTGGCATTCCCGTGTGACTAGCTTTCGTCGGTGTAGTCAGAACGTTTTCTTTGAAAGGTAACGAGACAAAGAACTGGGAGTTGAGCCACAACGGTTTTTTGCACTTTTGAAGGAATTCCGTAAGAGAATCTGCACAGGAATACTTTGTCATCTCTTCTTTGATTATCGCGTATTCTTGAGATACATATTCTTCAACTGCAAAAAGTCGCGGTACTGTTGTGAAGGATTTGTAAAAATTCTTCCACCGTATGCCTTCTGGTTCGATCGAGATGTTGAACGATTTCTTGAGAGTGCAATATGAGTCCCACCCTAAAATCACGTCTTTGCCTGGTGCTGTTGACCCAAGGACTCTAGTCGTGATTCGGCATCCTGGAAAAAGCTCAATTGTAATTGGCTTTGATTTGAGTTTGATGGATAATGATCATGAATTTGCCACACGAAATTCTTGTTGATGCGGTAGCCACATAGAAGACGGGAGAATTTTCGGATTTATTATCGTCGTGTGGGCCCCAGTATCTATGAATGCGATGGCATCGACCGGTTTCTCTTTATGGGCTGGATCAGAGATCTTCACCTGAAGATGCGGAGGGTATTTTTCCTTTTCCTTCGGTATCTCTGTGATTTTGAAGCAGCAGTCTTCGTCTTCCTCGTGAGATGATTCAGTGGAATCATCAGAGTCGGAGTCGGAGTATCCACAAAATGGCTCCGCTGTCGTCACTATCATAGGATAGAACTGACTCTAAGTCGTGGGTGTCGATGTCAATATCTGGTGCGATCTTTGATATCGAGCTGATTAGATATTGTTTTTTCTTCTTTGACTTGTTAGGACAATTCTTAGCATAATGTCCTTCTTTTCGACACAGAAAGCACTTTGTTGACTTCTTGAAGCTTCTTTTCTTTCGAAAGAATCTTTTGCGCCTGAAGGTTGGTGAGCGTTTTGAGAAACGCTTTTTGAATTTCTTGCGCTTTCCATTAGAATCACAAGAGCATGATTTCTTGGACTTTGAGCATTTGATCGACAGATCTGGTCTTGCACATATTTTCGATAGTTGCTTCGATCGATCCATGAACTCCATCCAGAACTCCTTCTGCTTGCAAAGTTTGTCGAGAGTTCTGAAGACATATTGCTGGATTTGGCCAATGGAGATTTCTTCAATTGTTTGTCCTTGATCTCTGATGTATAACTTAGTCTGCTGACTAAGATAATCATCAATAGACGATAGATAGACGTGCTTCAGGCTTGGATTATTAAGTCCGTTTAGCGCATAATATCTTCTCGTCTGTCTTTCAAAATGTTTCGCAAGATCTTTCTTTTTTAGAGAACAACATTTTGCTGAGAAGAATTCTTCTTGAATTTGCTCCTTTTGATGTGTTGGAGTGCCAATGAATTCTCTGTGGATTTCTCCTAGAAGCAACGGAATTGTTATCTGATATACCTGCTGTTGTCTGTATTCCCCGAGGGAATTCCACCATTCCTTCAGTGCACCAGACAGTCTCGCTGTGAACTGTTGAATCACCAAATGCAGGGGAGATGTAATGGCTTCTGAGTTCATCCATGCATGGAATTCGTCCAACCGGTCATTCCATTTGTCAAAAGGAATGTCATCGAATGTAAACACCATAACCTTCGAAGAGAAACGCTTATTGCGAGTTTCTTCTCTTGGAGCTTCGTAGTTCATGTCTTCTTCACTTGAATATACTTCGTTGACATTTGGCTCTTGTTTAGGAGTACTTGAACCTTCACCAATTACATACTGTTTTGGGAGTGATTCTTCACCAGAGTCTATATCGTACTCGCTGGAGCTTGAGTCTGAGAAGTGCTTGATGTTGACGATCGGTGAGGGCTGAGACTCTTCTTGAGGAACCGATTGATGCTCCGGTAATTCGGTGGTTTTGACAAGATTATCTAGCAAACTAGTCATCGAAAATTCGATGATGCCGATATCTTTTCCTCTGTTGTCCACTGACTCATGGCTAGATGATGACGTAAGAGTTGGCCTTTTCGGTGGGTTGACTTGAAATTCAGCCTCTTTGTGCCTCCTTGATTTTGATCTGGTTTGTTTTGGCTTTTCTGTGAAGATCGAAGATGAGCCGTATCTTGATGTAAAGGCTTCATCGGAGGATAGAAAACCAGGTAGTGGCGATCTCATTTTTGGGGTTTGATAGCCCGAAAGGAATCCTGGAGAGTATGATCCTTGGTACATCGGTAAATCTGTCAATGAACTCCCCAATGGGTTGAAGTAAGAGTCTTTCTGTCGTTGACTGTAGATCAGACTCTCTAAGCTCCGTTGGAGGTCTTTTAATTGATTTTTGAGGCTTGCCGTCTCTGCTTCTTTGCTTCGAAATTGAGTCGTGTCAACCATCATGTGCTTCGCCATCGTCATCATTTCCTGATGGAGACTATTGAGCCGGCTGTGTATTTCTGTTATTGAGTTTTGAAGGCTAAGATGCCTTTTGTTAACTCCTTCAGTCAGTTGATCGACTTTCTGGTTTATTGCTGTTAACAGATAATTCTGAGCGAGAGAATTTTCTGTTTGCCAGTTTAAAACTTTTTCTGCTTGGCTAAGCTGAGTAGGTCCAGAAGAACCTATTGCTGTAGAAAGGATTTTTGGGGTATGAGCAACGTCGTTTTTGATGAAATCTTCTGGTGGAGGAAAGTCGTTTGGGCTGATCATCAGTAAGTCTTGTTCTGGTTCTTTCTTTGCGCTGGGGTATTCAACTATAAAGTCATATCTACCATCGCTTAACGGACCAACAGAAGGATCTCCTTCGAGATACTTTTTGTATAGAGGGTCTTTTTTTTTTTTCTTCGTCTCCGTTTTTCATCGTCGGATTCGTAGCTCCAGTAGGCGTCTGAACAAGCTTCGCAGTTGCAGACGTCAAAACGGCAATGTCCATCTTCATCTATGAAATGATAGATTATACTTCCATCTTTATCGAATCGACAGGGCCTTGGGATGTCTTGTTTCCTAGCTGGGCCGTAGAAATCTCTTTCGTCAACTTCGATGGCAAATTGAGTAAATAATTGCTTCCTGAATGACGAAGATCTTGGTTTTTCAAACTGATAAACGAGTTTATGTTTGGGTTTAGACTAATTTCCTCCGGAAACCTATCATATATAACATCAACCTGTCATGTAAAAAGAAAAACTGTTGTTAACTTTTTAATATTTTTATCGAAAGGGGCCGGATTATTAGTTGTGCTTTGATTCAAGTAAAGCCCAAGCCCAAAAGCGGTCCATTTTCACCAAACTCGAATCCATTGGCGTTGACGAGGACACTGAATAAGAAGAAAACAAAGACAGGTGAGTGAGTCGCTACGATGCTGCTGCTGTGATCGAAATGGCGTCGTCTTCTCCAACTCAGCGTACTCACGTCCCGATCCCTCCTGAGCCAGGTGCCCCCTCTTCGACTCCCTCTTTCTCTATCCCTTGATCCTCCGATTCTTCTGACTCGCTTTCGCTACTGATTCTCGTTTCTCTTTTCATCGTATCTCTCGATCTGCTTATACCTCAGATTCTCCTTATTATTGATTCCGCCGTTTGATCAATTGATTGATTAAATGTTAGAAAACGATACTTCATCTGTGATCCGATTAAGTGTTAAAACGATGATCGAAATGTGGGAGTATCATCATGTTTCTTCATTAAAACGATTTGCTTGCTTAATCTTCTGTTTTGATCTTATTATGGACTGTGGAATAGTGATGAGAAAATTGAATGTATCACTTGGATTAGATCATTAACCGTATCTTTGTTTAGTTTTAAATATTGTAGATTCATTATTTTCATGTTTCAGCGATTTTTTTTACTGTCATCCAACACTCTTGCTAGTCTACAGTGACTGACATGTTTCAGTTTTTTTTTTTTAACTGTCCAGGAGGAAGGTCATTGACGCAAGATGCTAATGAGCCACCTGTTCCTATTCACATAGTGACAGAGCCTTTGCAGCTTCCCGCTGATTTCTTAAACCCTTCTCCTGAAAACAAGCTGGTCGTTGGTTTTGACTGCGAGGGTGTTGACCTCTGCCGACATGGCAAGCTTTGTATCATGCAGGTCTCACCTTTCTTTCTCTCTCATATACAGAGAAACCCACATTACTGTTTTTTTTTTGTCTTAATGGAGGGAGATCCTGTCCTGTGTGTTGGTGGCAGATTGCATTCCCTAATGCAATATACCTGGTTGATGTCATCCAAGGTGGAGATGTGCTTATGAGAGCATGTAAGCCTGCACTCGAGTCTACTTACATCACCAAAGTCATTCACGATTGCAAACGTGACAGTGAGGTGTCTCAACTATTGACTTTTTTATTTGTGATGACATATCTCTAGACTTCATCACACCATGTCCTAATTATTTTTTATTTTTTCCGTGATACAGGCCTTGTACTTTCAGTTTGGGATAAGGTTGCACAATGTTGTGGACACTCAAGTACGGTTTGACTCTCTTTGCCTCTAGGCTATTTCTTGCCTTGGAGAAACTCTTGATCTTGTTTTTTTTTTTCCTACAGATTGCTTTTTCTCTGATAGAAGAACAAGAAGGCAGGAGGAGACCTCTAGATGACTACATATCGTTTGTTTCCCTCCTTGCTGATCCACGCTACTGCGGTACATTTTATTATTATCATGTTAGTTTTATTTTTGATTTATCTTGTTATTCTTGTTATGAGTATGGCTTATACTGGTTTCAAACGAGCAAATGTTGAGTGAGCCTGCTTTTCTGGAAGTTCTTGTTCTGTTCCATTTTCTTGCGCCTTGAAATAATGATAACAACATTTTTGTGTATCACTTGGTGGTGGTGAACCAATCCCTTTTACTTTTTGGTGTAGGCATATCTTATGAAGAGAAAGAAGAAGTTCGTGTGCTCATGCGGCAGGTTCATTACATTTTCTTCTGAATCCGTTCAAATTATAACTAAGATTCCAGAATGGATAAATGAGTCCTTAAAATTTTCAAAAATTTAGGACCCAAAGTTCTGGACATACAGGCCAATGACTGAGCTCATGATCCGTGCAGCCGCAGATGATGTCCGCTTCCTTCTGTATCTCTATCACAAAATGATGGCCAAACTGAGCCAGCGGTCATTATGGCACCTGGCAGTTCGTGGCTCTTTGTACTGTAGGTGTCTCTGCTGCATGAATGATACTGATTTTGCTAATTGGCCAACTGTCCCGCCGCTTCCAGGTTTGTGTACATATATGACCTATTCATGAGATAACTAAGGTTACTCTTGA
This sequence comes from Raphanus sativus, assembly GCF_000801105.2. Taxonomy (NCBI): domain Eukaryota; kingdom Viridiplantae; phylum Streptophyta; class Magnoliopsida; order Brassicales; family Brassicaceae; genus Raphanus; species Raphanus sativus. The sequence goes on along the minus strand of NC_079514.1, from coordinate 35,144,012 downwards.
GAATGGGTGAATACTGACTGCTTAACTGTTTCAGATAACTTGAAGATCGGAGATCAATGTCCTGAAGAAGAAATATTGTCAGTGCTTGATGTTCCACCAGGAAAGATGGGACGTGTGATTGGAAGGAAAGGAGCATCAATCCTTGCCATTAAGGAAGCTTGCAAGTAATATACTCTCTCCTTCATGTTGTTGTAGCTCGAAAACTTGAACACCACATATGGTCTCTATAAAAGTGATGTTTTCCTCTGTCTTGCAGTGCTGAAATTCTAATTGGAGGGGCAAAGGGTCCACCTGACAAGGTTGGCCTTAATCCATTGGACATAAAATATGCTATGCATTAAATGATTTTTTAATTGGTGGAAACGAATGATGGAATTACTGTGGGGTTTGATGCAGATATTTGTGATTGGACCCGTGAAGGAGGTGCGTAAGGCGGAGGCGATACTAAGAGGAAGGATGATAGACTATTGAAGGGAGGGAGATGCCGAGATGAGAGGGTCATCTCAAAAATCCATTGTGATAAAACACTTGAAACCCTTTTTAAAACTTGGAACTCAATGGTTCGGGTACTGAGTACGACCTGAGAGAATCCCTTCTCCAATAAAAGTTACATCTATTACTGGAAACTATCCTTACATTTTGCCAAATTATCGGCAGTATGTTCTGTCTCTTTTTCTCTTTCTAGACCGTCTAACACAGCAAATTATCGAAACTGAATCAAATCCAAGTTCATCAACCGAACCAAAACCAATTTTAATCACAACGGTAGATTCTAACCTGAAATTTTAAAACTCAGATGTTAAGCCTTTTGATCTGAAATTCGCTTGCAAAATTTTATTTTTCATCTGCTAACACCTAACGAAAATCGCACTATGACATCATGCAAGGTCCAAAATTATAACATTGTCATTATCTAACTTTTCATTTACTAACGGGTCTGCCGAAGGTGTGTTGAAAGATTTCAGACTGTCATTATCTAAATTTATAACATTTTCATTATCTGACTTTCATTCTAAATTTATAACATGTTCATTATCTAACTTTTCATTTGGAGTCGAATTCAGAACAAAGGTCCATTATTGTTGTTATCTATTTGCAACAAAACTATATACTAAGCTTGTACAAAGTTTAACAAGAAGATATATTATTCAATTGGTAACTACAGTTGACTGATTAACTTAGCAATCTGCTCATGATGCATATAGGGAAACAAAAACATAGTTTTTGTATACTAAGAAAGCTACCTACATGCAGTAGTCTTTTTCTTTATGGAAGTGATAATTAGAGAATCCAATAATAGAGTTAATAATCACAGTCTGAATATCTAATATATCTTCAGTTTTAAAGGGCAAGTCACTATGTGTACAGAGGAGATCATATTCGCGAGCAGCAACGGTGATACCAACATGTTAACATAAGATTTAATAGAAAATTGCACATTAAGAAGCGGAGTTATTGTCTCGGATTTACCTTTAGGCAAAGGTCACGAGAGCAGGTAAACATTTAATCATTTTTCTTGATTGCTCGAGGTCAATCTTATACTAAAAAATAAACAGGCTACAACAGGTTTAGATGTTTATGCAAAACAGACAAGACACAAGAGGGTAACAACTATCTGTGATATATTTGTGAAATAACGAGGGTGATTGGAAGTTGCTCTCATTGCTGTAGACAGTCACAAATAACTTACAGCCACATTTTTTTACCTATCTAATTTTTCTTTACTTTTTTGAAACCTACAGCCTAATTTCTTTTGGCTGTAGATACCATTTTTTCCACAGCATAAAAAGTGTAATTGGTAATGACTATAGATGCTGTTTAGAACACCATTTATTTCTAAAGTACCAAATGCACAGCAATCAAATTTTAATAATTTTTTTTTAAAAATCATAGCTCTTAAAATAATCTATGGGTCCGATTGGTAATGGCTGTAGCTTTAAAATTTTTGTTGTAGAAAAAAAAGTTGTAAACTTTTTGATTTGGCTTTAGATTTTATTGCTGTATATTTTATGGAGAGCTCAAAAAATTTGATTTGAATATTTGGCTTTAGAAAGCACTTACACAGCTGTAGATTATTTCCGGAGCTGTGATTTTTAAAAAGTCAATAAAGCTTGATTGCTGTGAATTTAGTGCTTTAGAAATAAATGGTGCTCTGGACAGCACCTACAGCTATTACCAATCACACCCATGTGTAAGTATTTTCTAGAGCCAAATATTCAAAGCAATTTTTTCGAGCTTTCCATAAAATCTATAGTAATAAAATCTAAAATCATAGCAAAAAGTCTACGGCTTTTTTCTACAGCAAAAAAAAATCAGTGTTCTAGAAAGTTTGAACACGTCTGTGAGTTTTTTATCATCAAATTAATATTTACTAATTACAATTTCCTTCTAAAAATCAAAGCAGAAATTCTACAGTTACAACTAAAATTCTACAGCAAAAAAATTAAAAGTTACATCCTTACCCAATAAAACCTCACACAAAAGATTACATGGATTGATTTTGTTATGAATTGAGACTGTTATTACTAATGAGTGATTTTGCATGGAAAAACATAAAAAAAAATACTAGTATTACTTTTACTGTTTTAAATTTATTGTTTTATAAAATTTAGTGTAATTCAATTATCTTGTTCAAAATTTAATTACTTTTATATTATTGTTTTATAATTTGAAAAAAAATATATTAAATGGCATAGTGTTAAAATTAGATTAGGACACTGTAAATCGTTTGAACGGCACTACCATCCATCCAAGTGCTCAAAAACACGATAAAATGTTCCTTAGAGTAATTCTTGGGTTCACTCCCTAAGTTAAACCTAGAAGGTTCACCCACCAATAAGAGTTCACCATTTTATATTTAATATCTTTTAAAAAAAATATATTGTCATATTTTAAAAATTAAAAGATAAGAATAAATAAAAAAATAATATTACTTGGAAACAAAAATAGCCTTAAAAATAATTTTAATGCCATCAACAAAACACTAAACCCTAAATACTAATCCCTAAACCCTGAATGTTATATCCTAAACCCTTGGGTAAATCTTAAACCCTTGGATAAATCTTAAATTCTAGGATTTATGATTTATCTAAGGGTTTAAGATTTACCCAGAGGTTTAGGTATAATATTTAGAATTTAGGGTTTAGTGTTTTGCTGACGGTACTAAAATTACTTTAAAAAAATCAAGAATTTAGAATTTGTCCAAGGGTTTAGGGTTTACCCAATGATTTAGGATTTAGGATTTAGGGTTTAGGGTTTAGTATTTTGCTGATGGTATTAAAAGTTTTTTTTTTTAAAATATTGTTTTCAACTACTATTATTTTTTATTTTAATTCTTGAGTTTTTATCTTTTAATTTAAAAAACATAATATAATTTGACAATATTTTTTTTTAAAAGATATTAAATATGAAATGCTGAACTCCTATTGGAGTGTGAACCTAGAGATTCACCGTATGGATTGAACCCAAGAATTACTCCAGTCCCAAAATTGTACATGTAAATCTGGGCATGATTTTTATAAAAAAAATGGTAACTATCCATTTAATTCTGATGCAACTCTGAATAGTGATCACATGATTGTTTAAGTTCTTTCAACACTAATTAAAAAATTTACTCGATAATTGTTTTGTTTAATAAAATTTAATATTATTTCTTACAGTTTTATTAATATTTAATTTGTGTTAAAGTGTTATCACTGCAGAATTAAAAATACAATTGAATTTTATTTCACTAAAATATTTAAGAGTACTAAAACTAAAATAATATAAATTTAGTAAATATCAATAGAAATTATAATGAAATTTGTTTTATTTTATATCCAAATTAAATAAAACAGATCTCTATTATAGAATATGAAAAGATGATAAATTTTGATATAAAATAAAATTTAAAATAAATTAAATTTATGATGGAGAAACTGACTTTATATAATTAGGATAAAAAGATTATAACTATCAATAGCCAATAACATTAGAACACAACTCTTTATTTTTATTATCTAAAAGCCATTTAACACTCAAGTATAACATGTGTGTTTTTCCCTCAACTAGTTGAATTTATTCGACATAAATTTAATCCACTTAGATTTTAATTCATTATTCAACATTGCACGTAAGCAACTAATCTGTTGAATTTATTTTACAACAGATTCACTGTAAATGGTATTAGTTAATTTACAGATTTTCTATCAGATCCTTTCAGGATCATGTTTTAAATCAATAGAAGTTAAAATTAAATAATTGAAAGATTCATAAATAATATACATTTAGTGTTTTATTTAAATGTTTTGATTTTTAAACTAATAGTACATTTATTAATAATAAATATCTATAAAGAGTTATGCACGTATGTGCGGGTAAAACATCTAGTATATATATGATTGTTCATGTGTACATTCTCATTGCACTCTTTTGTCAAAAACATTCTCATTACTCTCATTGTCACTTTATTTTGAATTTTACTTCTAATAACATTAAAATGACTAGACCAATCATTTGTGTTATTCTTATGGTCGTCTTCGTTTTAGGTTTGCTATACACAAAATCTATTTAAAATCAAGTGTTTTTCTCTTGTATTTTTTTTTTTTAAACTGAAAGTCATGTTTTAAAATATTTATTTTAGGTATGGTGACGAAGGAAACACAAGGAGAAAAAATGTGTCATATAAATATATCTTACGGTGATGAAGGTTGTGAGGCTATGGCGTGTAATTTTGATTGTGCTTCAAAGTGGAAGGGAATAGGCGAGTGTGTGAGTTCGAAAAGTCCAAACTGCACATGCACTTATAGTTGCCGAAAATGATTTTCTCTCTTATACATAGTCTATAATCAATCACAATAATAAATTAATGGATTTGAAAAGGCAGCTTAGAGTAGCGCGATCAGACGTGTATTTTTATATATTAGTAGAATTATTGGCTGTAAAACCGTCTATATAATATTTTTAATCGTTGTTATAATAACATAACTAATCAAAGTTAAAAAAATAATAATTAATGAATGGTAAATATTGCAAAATTTGATTTGTATTTTTTTTTTGAATGCGGACTCTGATTAGAATAATATGGTGTGAACTTTAAACTGTTGCTTTTGAACATATATATAGAAGTTTGCACAAAATGTATAATTTTTGAACGTTAACGATGGCAAATAATAAAGTTGAAAACTGAAAACGTGTCGCTGCAGTTAATTTATTAGGAGTCCCCGGTGTTGTTTGTACCGCTGTGTTCATCGGAATAGTGTTGTGATCAAACGCGGGTGTAGCTGCGACATACCCTCCACATACTAAAGCTTCAAGTAGCCTAAAGTTAGGGTTTATTATGATATTATAATTAAGAGACAATACTGGATGTCTAGACCTCGACGTAGAAGTCTTTAAACTTTTAACCATTAGGATACGGTAGGTTTTAGGTTTGAAAACAAAATAGTAGAGAGATAAAGATCCTATCAGGATAATGAGCAGATTGCCGGAAATTAAATGGTATTCGACTAATTCTAAATGAGCTGCAAACAGTTGCTCTTATTCATGTCTCATCGATCTCCGCCGTTGATCGCTCTGTTTCATCATCCGTTGCACCCCCTGATTGATGTCGTTTGTACGATTTGTCTACAATCATAAGATAAGCCTTTGATGCCTTTTGTCCTTCGTCCTCGCGATGGTTTGTCACTGGATGCGACAGTTCTGATCTCTAATCCTTTTTCACATCTTATGTTAAGTGTAAGAGTGCAGATTTGTGGTTGTGTGGCTGCCTCTTTCTCTTTATTCTAGATCCGGATCTATGTTGTCGAAGGAAAATGTGAGGATCGGTTGTGGATTTCATCTTTCTATTGTAATGCAAGGATGAATAACGTGGATGAGGTGATTAGTGGTTGTGTGGATGTTGAGTCTGGGCACAAGTGGCTTGTAGTGCGGAGTGGACCAGTGCGAGATCCCCGCATGTAGTGTGTAGGCTAGAGGGACATGAGCGGATAGTAAGTCTAGCTAGAAGGTCTAGGAAGTCTTGTTTGACGTGCCAAGTGATATTATCATATGCCTTGTATTTGCTATGTTATATGGTTTGAGATGAGTTTTCGGGTTGTTCGAACCTGTCCTCACTGTGTGATCTAAATTACTAATCTATCTTTCTTTTAGGTTTATTCGAAGAGATAAGAGTAAAAGTGTTGGTGTGGTGCCAAATCTTTAGGGATTGTGAATCAAGGGACCTGTTGGTAGCTAATTTCAGATTTTGGAAATACCGTTTAACAGAAATGACCACATCTATCTTATTAAAGCTGAAGTACAATTTCGGTGTGTTTGAATACTTGGATAAGAGTTTTTTAAAAAATTGGTGTGTTTGGAAACATGGATTGTAGTCTTTAAAAATAATAATTTTGTTTGGAAACAAAGATAGTAGTATTAAACAGAAAAATTAATGGGCTTAAGTCATTAAGTCCATTATAAAAGAATGTTGTCAATATATATAAGAAAAATACAATACAAAGCCCAATTTGAAATACCAACTCAAATTATGGTTTTTTATATTTCATATTAAAATTTTAAAATATAATATATGTAATTATTTATATGATGATACGTATTAAATACTATTAATTATATGATTATTTATATGATGGTACATACAAAATACGATTAATTATATGATGAAATTATATGATATATAATAATGACTAAGGATGGGTTTCAGACATCCATACGGGTTTGGTTCTGATTGGTTTGCGTTTCGGGTTTTCGAGGTCAAAGATTTTAGTCCTATTAGGATGTTTCTAAATTTTTGTTTGAGTTTGATTCGGATCTTTGCGGGTTTAGTTTGGGTTTGGATAACCTTCTATCTTATTAAAGCTGAAGTACAATTTCGGTGTGTTTGAATACTTGGATAAGAGTTTTTTAAAAAATTGGTGTGTTTGGAAACATGGATTGTAGTCTTTAAAAATAATAATTTTGTTTGGAAACAAAGATAGTAGTATTAAACAGAAAAATTAATGGGCTTAAGTCATTAAGTCCATTATAAAAGAATGTTGTCAATATATATAAGAAAAATACAATACAAAGCCCAATTTGAAATACCAACTCAAATTATGGTTTTTTATATTTCATATTAAAATTTTAAAATATAATATATGTAATTATTTATATGATGATACGTATTAAATACTATTAATTATATGATTATTTATATGATGGTACATACAAAATACGATTAATTATATGATGAAATTATATGATATATAATAATGACTAAGGATGGGTTTTCAGACATCCATACGGGTTTGGTTCTGATTGGTTTGCGTTTCGGGTTTTCGAGGTCAAAGATTTTAGTCCTATTAGGATGTTTCTAAATTTTTGTTTGAGTTTGATTCGGATCTTTGCGGGTTTAGTTTGGGTTTGGATAACCTATTTAAATTATTTTTAAAGTTTTAAATCACTATATATTTTAAATTTCTCAAAATCTATAAATAAAGTAATATATTACATATAAATTTAAATAACATATGTGAGAATACCTAAGCTTAACATATCAATTGGGTTGATTTAAAATTTTGGATACGGAATCAATAATTATTTTAAGTATTTTTGGTGATTTGAGTATACTTTAACTATTTCAGATATTTGTTTTTGACTATCTATATATATTTTCAAGTATTTTAAACCAATTTAAAATTATCATTCTTGATGTTTTATATACGTTAAATATAAAAATAATTAATATATAAGTATATAAATCTATTTTTAGATAAATTCAGGTACACGAATATTTCGGTTCGGATCCGATTCGGTTCTCTAACTAACAAAATTTTGAATAATTCGAATATTTAATCAATTTATGTTCATGTTTGGTACTATATTTACGGATTGGTATCAGTTCTGTTCCTCAGATTCATTTTCCAAACCTTAATAATTACTTGAAAAACAAATATCATCATATTTTTAAAAATATACATCCGCGGAGGTGCAGAGATCAAAGTCTATAATCATTTATTTTAACAATAAGCCAAATAAATATGTTGATTGAAGAGCGAATAAAACAAAACTAGAGAAATACATAGTTTATCAGAGATACTCTATGTGTCGAATTTATTAAAAAAAATATTAAAATAAATAAATTCAATAATTACAAACAAATAATATATTTTATAAAAGTGAAAAATAATAACCCGCGCTTCGAAAGCGCGGATCAAAATCTAGTAACTAATTAATACCGAAAACATATGTTCACATTTCCATTGCCTGTCCACAAGTTTTCCTTACCAAAAAATCAGACGACCACATAACTAATGTGTGTAAGCTCGCTCACTCATGCCCTATCATACACTACTCTATTATCATTTGCTTTGAAGTATACATTTTGATTAATTCTTTGAAAACTCGGGATCAGCTGGTTTATGAGGTATTGGGGGTAACCTATGTGGAGATATGGAACAATTTGCTGCATTTTTCTGTCGATTTCGCAGTGCTTTGGTTACAAATCTCGACACATAGAGAGCTGCTCCAAGATTGAGATGTGTGCCTTGTGGGATATGATTATAGTCACTTTTTGCATGTAAAATCCTAGAACGCTTCCTTTTGTAATGTTCCCTCCATGCTGCCTGTATGAAGCATGCCGCCCATAATCGCCAATGCGCTGAATAAAACCTGAAAAAAGAAAGGGAATTACATGCTCACTTTGAAGGTAGTAACAAAGTAATAAAAACCTGAAGTGATATATTGGTTGTGCAGCCTTGCCTGAACATGTGTCTGAGTCTACTGCTGTGAAAGCGATTGAAATGAGAAGCTACAAACTTAAGATCATCATGCAAGAGAATGAAGCCTTCAACATCCGTCAGAGTCAATACTGTTCTGTCTGATGTGGGGAGGGTAGAAGAAGAATGTGGATCAAGAACCCAAAAGAGAAGATCTCCACATATGTCACCTGCTTGGAGGTAAGATGCATCGTAGTAGCCACTTATATCACTAGACCCGATCATACTTTTCAAGTTGCCTTTCGTTATAATCAGCATCTCCGCAACAGGGTCACCCTCTTTCACTATGTAGCTATTAGCTGAGTAGAACACTGACTTCACGCGGTCGCACAGTACTTCTAGCAACCAACTATCGTCCATCATGTTGAGCCACGGAACCTGAAAAGTCAAAAAACTATAAAAGTTAACAACTATAAGAAAGTCACATATCAATCTAACAATAAAAATGGAGCTTACACTGTTTAAGAGAGTAAGGTAAAGATGGCGTTTGGTTTCGAGCCTGAGGTCTTTAGGAAGGCTATGAAGAAGAGCTTCCTCTTCAATGCCTCTAGTTTTTCGCCATTTGTAGTTCTCATATCTCCTAATGCGTTCCTTCAAGTACTCTGGTAGCATCCGATTTGACATCCATTTTTCAGTGTCTCTCTTCTTCTCCTCCATTTCATCTAATCTTATTGTAGTTGATTGTAAATACTTCTATGATCACCGAAAAAGAAGAATCTTCTAAGCATCAGCTCTATGAGATAATATATATAATATATATATATATATATATATACATATATATATATTTATATATATACATCTTTTTGTTTTCAATAACCCGGTGTATTCTGATTCCCATCGAAGTGGGTCTAGACTAGCTGGTTCCCATCGAAGTGGGTCTAGATTAGCGGCGTACATTATCGGTTGGAATACACCTTGATCAAAAAAAGTATGCATATATATAAATATGCTATATTCGTTTTTACCTGAATGTTTCCAATGAGTACAGCAAACAACAGTAAACCAGAGACGCAGATTATAATAGCAAAAACGATATCCCCTACAGAGTTGCTTGTCTGTAGGTTTTGTCCTAAAGCACTGCAAAAGTTTTAAAGAGCAATGTTAAGCTATTATGAACTTTCAGATCTTCACAAGAGATGGTTTGAATTTTACAAACCTAATATTTCGAAGACCCCACCAAAAGCAGTAAAAGAACTTCCTCGGAAAATCCCTTGGCTTTGACTCTACGATCCCTGACCTCAATGCATCAGTGTACATACCAAAGTTGAAGACTGTAGACCCTATGATTTGGTCTGGTTCGATTAATGGGCATGTAGTGTTCAGATAAGGACCGTTGTTTTCACGACCTCGTGCACAATACTGACGAGTGAGATTGCATCCGGATATCTTAGCACACTCTAGACGCCAACATTTGTTTTTCTTTTCTACTGAACTCACGTACCAGAAAGCCCCAAACACCTGACCACGTCATATATGCATATATCACAATTGTAACAATTTTTGTTGCTTCATTAAAAAAAAAAAAGAAAAGAAAAAAAAGCAGTGGGAGCAAGGAAGAGAAGAGACGTACATGACTGTGCAACATGTAGAGGAAAAGGTTGAAAGCAGCACCAACCCACTTTGTTTCTGCTATTGTTCCAGAGGCTCTTGTCACCTCTTTTAAAAGCGGGTAGATACGGATGATTCTTGGTATATATTGAGTAAGTATAATCCATTTCAGTATTTCTTGTGACACAAGCGAGTCAGACCGGTGAATAAGAATGAGAACCACAACCTAGAAGAATTTTCACTTAATATCACAATTAAAAAAAAAACATATTTCATGTATAGAAGGATATAGAATATTATAGATATTAATAACAAATATTGTATATCCTTCTATATCATAATGGAGAAAGGAAGTGAACACACACACCTGAGGGATGGGGATAACAGAACAAATATCAACAATGAAGTGAAAGAAGAATAGTCTTTTCCTAATAGCCTTAGAATGCACGATTAACTCGCCTCGTAAAGACACTTGAGAACGAGGGGCTATGAACTCGGTGATGAAATTAAAAATGATGTGAATCACATAGAACGTGTCGATAAAGGTGCGAATGACAGAAACTGCTGCTGCAAGCTTCTTGTCGAAGGTGAAGCAGAAGTTAGGAGAATCAATCACGGGGATGAAGAGAAACAAAGGATCAACACCCAATGCGACAACGCAGACTAATAGGATTGCCTTCCTCCAGTTTTCAAGAGTTTTTATAGTTCTGTAAACCTTCTTTAACTGTCCTCTAACATTCTTGAAATTCTCATGTATAGATTGCATCGTTGAAGATCTTTCCATTTTCCAGCTATCAAACCTGCACCAACAAGGTGATAAATATGTATATAGTTTTTTGATTACTGAGAGAGGCCTTAGAAGGAAATGAAGTCCAAGAAAATGAAAAATAAACTAGAAATCACTTTGCAACAGAGTTTTATGACTTAGTTTAAAGAAAACAGAGTTTTATGACTTTCAAAATAAAGTCAAACTCCTTCGTCTCTCTACCTTAACTAGTTCGAATACTCTCGATTAAGGTCGATCAGATATATGGAGAAAATGAAACCTGGACGTCAGAAAATGGATGAGGAGGATCAAGGAGGATGCATAATTCCTCCTTCGGTGGTTGGAAAATGGATTAGTGTTCAAACCGTTCTCAATCTTCTTCTTCAGAGAATTTTCAAAGCAGCAATCAACTGGGGAGGAGGAGAATGCATAATTTTCAACATCTCTATTAAGAAAACAAGAAAGTCAAACTGAATGGCTTAATACATGGGCAAACGTGAACCAACTCAATAAGTCAATATATATATTCGTTTTGATTAGCCATCAATTCTATATATTAATTAAGAATTTTCATTTATTATGATTGGTTGAAATCAAGTTTTGTTAAATCTTTAAATGGCTTAATACATGGTCCTTGCTTATCTTTTAGTTTTGAATTGGATTAGCATATGGGCGGTTTTATTAATCTTGTTCATCTTCAAGTTTAAGGATATGGATTAGCACATGGGTTTAACTAATCAAAGATGACTCGTGTCTTTTCGTAAGCGGAAATCCTAAACTAATAACCTGTACGGAAATGTAATGTCAGTGAAAGTGACCAATCCATAAAACAATCATATCATCCATAAACTCTTACTCCCTCCCTCCTTTTCATATTACATGATGTTTTATTCAAATACACAAATATTTTTAAAAAATAATTTTTATCAAAAAATATCACTAAATTAAAATTTAAAACTAATATATCTAATTATAAATAAAATAATGAAAAATTAATTAGTTATACAATTTTTGATAAAACCAAAATTACACAGATTTATGTATATCTATATTATTAAAAATGAAATATATTTGGAAATTTTCATCTATATTATTAAAAATGAAATATATTTGGAAATTATTTGAAAATATGGATAATTGTATAAAAAAAGTACAATGTTGTTCGGAAACATAGATAGCAATATATTGAGACCAAAAAAAATAGTGGGTTTATATTATTAAAAAAATTGGAAATTCTTTCTTGGACCAAAATGATTCTCAAAACTATATAAACCATTACTTTTTGGGATAATACAAACATAGAAATAGCTCATTGAGCTTTATTGAACAAGAAACTAAAGAAAGGAGAAGAGATTTAAGTTGTCAGCAGGACCGAAATGATTGTGAATTCATAAAGATAAGGTTTTGGCTGCATCAAACCGCACCTTGGTTACCCTACCATTATAATCATATTTATATGAATTTTTCATGCCATGAAAACAAGGATTTTCGGCTTGTCTTCACTCACTTAGGCTTTTACTCTAATAACTTATAGAATCTATTTTATTATTTAAATAGTTAGTCTAATTATTTAATTAATCAGAACTTTTTTAGATATTAACAATAGAAATGACGTAAATCAAAAATCTGGCTTGTATCTTTTTTTTTTTTTGATCAAAATCTGGCTTGTATCTAATTCCCAGTACGTAGGCCAAATACAAGAAGAAGAAAAAAACACATTCGAAGGAAAATTTAAAACATAAACATAACTAAAGGTGGCGAGCTGAGACAATGAAATCCAAAAATGAACAGAAATTAGAAATTGCATAGATCCACATATAGCATTTATTGACTAATAAGGAGCTGTTGTGGTTTGGTCTGTTTGCGGCTGAGCATAATGTCCTAACTCTTTAGCCTTCTCCGAAATCATCATCCTCGCGTAATCCACTTTATCCGCTCCCATGGGATGCTTTCCGGTAACGTACCTGTAGATCCACGACAAAGCCGTCGCTGCTGCCACCCCACAACCACCGGAAAATAAGAATCCCGCCGTCAAAACGCACATCGTTATCACCGCAGGCACGAGCACGGGGCTGAAAAGCACCATCAACGGCGTCGCTACGATTAGACCGATCACGGTTCCGGTGAGCGTCAGTCCCGAGAGCACCAGCAGTGACATGCCGATCGTCGCTGCCGTTAGGAATCTCACGGTTTGTCTTGTCGATGGTGATGAAGGGGAGTCGTGGAGATTTCTCGTCATTGGTTGCTGATGTTGTTGAAGATCCGCCATATTCTCTTTTTTTCTGTTTGTTTCTTTCTTCGGAAATTTTAGTGTTCTTTTTTTATGCTATTTTGTGATTTGTGAACTGAAGGATATATAATAGGGGAAGTAAAAGGAGACGCTTGGCGAACGATGATGCGGGATATGTGCGCGTGTGAAGTGGACAGTTAGGCGATAGAGAAGAGTGTCACGCGGGGTGTTGTCAGCTCTGCATGGAGTTTACCTTGACGAGGTACCGACACGTGCTTTACTGGGTTTCGAATTAAATCAACGTTCTTGAAAGCAATTGGGCTATTAGCTGGGCTTGTCGTTACTGTATGTCTTACAAATATCATACAGGCATTTGAAGAAGGGATAATCCAGGTTAAAGATTATATGTAGAGATACTGTATTATAGTTTTTAAGCCTAGCCCGACTCTATAAATATTAGACCCAATTTTATTTTAGTCCTGATCCTATTTTATCCCTAACAATTTTTACATATGAATAGGTTGAGTCAAGATTAGTTTATTTCATAATATTTTTAGAAACACAAGTAAATATATTAACACTACTCGGTTGCAGTAATTCAGAATCACTAGTGATAGCTAACCTGGACTCTTCGGCTTGTGGATTTACAGTGGAAAGCGTAGAACACTATGCTAGTGTGTATATGTGGAGTCTTGGAGTTCTCTGTTATGAGTTCTTTTACGGTATCCCTCCTTTTGAGGCAGGGGAGAATTTAGACACATACTGAAAGTAACAAACACTTCACTTTAGATCATGATGGCATTACTACGATGTTATGATTCATGAACACTCTTTGTTCTACAAATGCTACAAGATCGTGCAAGTCGATCTCAAATTCCCTCCTACACCCTTTGTCTTTTCATCTGCAAAAGACTTGATTAGCCAGATTACTATTCCCATTTCTCTCGTAAAATCTCTCTTTAGCTCATGTACAGTAAAGAGTGAGTTCTGAAGTTTCTGATCTAAACAAATGCTTGTTAAGGAGTCTACGCAACTTTTGGCCTTGCACAAGCTTCTGGAGCACCCGTGGATTGTCACACAGATCTTTCGAGCATCTACAGAGGTTGAACCATCCATGTAGATAAGAACAGTTAAGTTTTAACACCAGCTTTTGTTCGATGTTTAGTTGTTGCCTTTGACCAATTCATACAAATGCCAGCTTTTATCTTTGCTCGTAGTCATAGTCACACTCGAATAAATTGCTTGATATAACAAGTCTGCCACAAATAATTTTCCTTCAAAAGGTGAATGATATAAGAATTGAACAATATTTTCTTTTATCTCTAAGAAGAATAATGTCTAACTTTTTTTTTTGATCAAAGAAGAATAATCTAGTTAACCTCAACAAGGAAACTTTGGCATCTCTTGTAGTAAAGCTTGAGTCGAGTGTAGACTCAGAAAGCGTATCGGTATATGGCATCAGCAACCCCGTCTTCGTCGTTGCTCACACCGATCACATCAGCCACGGCCTTTGTCTTTTCTGCACCGTTGCTCATAGCGACTCCGAACGACGCTAGTTCCAGCATCTCTATGTCGTTTTCCCCGTCCCCTATCGCCATTATCTGATACAATAATCCCATTTGCCTCATCAATCATCGAAAAGAAACTTCAGCTTTGTTCGTTTTGAATAAGATTCAGTTCAGTTTGACTATGCCTACCTCTACTTGAGTTACTATAAATGATCGAGTAAGAAGAAGCTATATTTTTACCTCACTCGGTGAAGCGCCCAAATGATTGAGTAGCATTTTTACACCGTTGCCTTTGGAGGTTCCTGGTGGGACGATTTCTAACATGTCTGATTGAGCTTGAACGACACTGGCACGGTCTCCCGTTGCTTCTGACCAATAAGGACGGATAACAGATGAGACCCCCTCGGTGGTGTCCATAAATATCACTTTCTTCGGATACACAAAGACAACCGAACTTCAGTACATAGGCTAATACAGATGCAAGAAAGCAAAAGACACGTCTGCAAGTAAGAACCTTACCTGAATGTCAGCTTCAGCTATAAGTTGATCAACCGACGATATGATCTCTGCCTGTTAACCAAAAAAACAAATGTAGAGATTGTGTAAGAACCCGTTAAGAGAAATCAAACTAGAAGGGAACTGTTTTCAAGAAACCTACCTTTGGCTCATTGTAAGTTGTGTGAAGAGAGTCGACAAGAGGATGGTCAAATAACGTCAAGCAGCGATCCTGGCTGAATGCAATGAGAGGAATCCCATGCTCGAGAGAATAAAGACACGTCTGCATATTAGAAATCAACATTTCTAAATATCGGAAATAGTATCTCTCTCTCGGTCATTCAATCGCAATGTAAGGAGACTGAGTTCCAGGATTAAATATGTAATAGTATAAATCATTAGTGGATTACCTCTCTGCAGACATCTCGGTCCAAGTTTCCTCTATACACTTCTTTCCCCTGTCTACCATAAACAAGTAATCCCTGTAATCAAACAGAGTTTCAGTGAGCTATAAAAAATCAGACATACAATTAGAAAGGTGCAAGTCTCTGGTTAAGGAAAATAAGAAACCTGAACGAATACGCCTGGGGAGGACTCTGAAACAATGCCATTGCGTCCAGCTAGATCAGCCATTTTCAAGATTTTGAGTGCACCTGGGCGGGACTGTGACAAATAAATGATGTCAGCCATATCCATCTCCAAAACATACAGAAGGAGAACAAGTAACAGAAAATTAGGGGAAGACGTTATTGGATGGATAGACTGTACTCTTCTCACCTTCCCCGTAGCTATCACGACTTTAAGCCCCCTCAGCGTGGCTTCTTTTAAAGCTTTCGCATTAGCTTCTGAAATCTGACTTTTGCTGTTAAGCAGTGTGCCTAGCACTCACATTATGATCCAATAAGATAGAGAAGAAAGCCAAAAGGAAACAACTACGGACTGTTGAATAGGGTAACCTCACCATCCATATCACAGAATATAAAGGAGAACTTGGGTCTGTAGAATCTTAGGCCGTCCCCTTTCTTCCTGTCTTTTAACACTAGTCTTAGCACAAACAATATATTTACAGTAACCAGGAGGAAATGTAAATGGTGGAAAATTACCATCTGCTTTCTCCGGCAGAGGATTAGCTGTTTTCTCAATGTCATATGCACTCTGAATGAGTCCTTTCCCTTTCCACCCAAGGCTCTTTAGCAGCAACTCCTCTTCCTCCTCCATTTCTTTCTCAGCCTCGTCGCTGAGCTCATGATCAAACCCCAGTAGGTGTAACATCCCATGTATCTTCAAGACAAAACATAAATGTATCAGCAAACGGAGGCTGCAACACAAATCACATCAAGAATATATAACAAACGGATCCTTCCCTTACATGGTTTAGCTTAATGGAATAACAAAGTTCTAAGAAAAGGAATCTAATTTATCCAAACAAAACTCTTAGTAATTCACATTTTCGCTTATATATTGTGGAACATACCACAAGAATGCGAATCTCATCAAGAAGAGAGTGACCTCTCTCAGCAGCCTGCCTTGCAGCGGTCTCAACAGAAATGACGATATCTCCCATCATAAGCTACACCACCAACAATGAAATAGATTAAGTTTTAGCCATACATATTACTGAGTGAATGAAAAATAACATCTCTCTCTCTCACACACACACTTACAACAGGAAGCTTGAGCTCAGGGACATGCTGTGACATGGAAAGCACATCGGTAGGATGATCTTCACCCCTCCACTCTTTGTTGAGTTTACAGATGAACTCATCGTTGCAAAGCATCACAGATAACTCAACGGTTTCAAACCCGCCAACGTCTTCTATATCAGTTTCTCTCGTTTTGTACTTTGAATCTTTCAAACCGTTGAAAGCCAGCTTCATCGCCATTGGAACATTGACACGAAGCATCTCCGCAATATTCTACAAAAGAAAGATTATATAATAAGCTAAATCTTAATTAGCATCGAATAGATTAGAGAGAAGCTGACCTGAATCTCGGTATCATCATCAGGAAGCTGCTCTTCGATGCAGATGCTGACGCTAAGCTCCAGCTCCTGCTTCCTCTTAGGCGCTCTCTTCCTCATCTTCCTGTACTCTCTCCTCCTCTCCGCGAACACGCGACCCCCCGCGGCCGCTGGCTTTGGGAGCCTCCAGTCTCCTCCTCCTCCGATATTGCGTAGGGCGTGGAACCTCCGGCTGAACATGGAAGAGAAATCCGAGGAGGAGGATGATGATGATAGTGAGGAAGTGACATTGAGACGATTCGGTGTTGCGGTGGTGGCGAGAGCGATTCTCGGGGAAGAACGGGCTAGCTGGGGATGGAGGAGACGGGCGTGGTGGTGAAGAGCGGCGCGTGTCATTTCACGCGCTTCTGGGGAGGAGAGGCGGTTATGGCGGAGGATTGGGTAGAGACGAGAGAGCATGGAGGAGGACAGAGATACGAGGGAGGCGTCCTTCCTTGCAAGTCTCTAATTTTGCTAAATGTGTGGAGACTAACAAACCGATTCGAGCCGTGGTTATTCGAATTTAAACCGAATTGAATTTTATCATGAATAATGAACCAAACAAAGCTAGGTGATAGTCTTAACTTTTTTTATTCGATTATTGATTGGATATTCGTTATTCGTTTTCGGACAGCAATATTCGGATATATATATTAAATGAGACTTTATATTCATGGCCATTTATGTATTGTTATAAAAAAGTTAAACTATTGATAAAAAATTAATGTGGAATATATATATTAAATGAGATTTTATATTCATGACCATTTATGTATTGTTATAAAAAAAAAGTTAAACTATTGATAAAAAAAATTAATGTGGGACTTTTAACATTTTTAGTAATTTATAATCGTTTTAGAAAATTTAAAATATAAAATATAAGAAAATATTATTTTTATTGCATAATGAATGTGATTGTTTAATTTGGTTTAATAGTATAAAATTAAACAAAAAGTAAAGATAATACAAAAAATGTTATCAAATATTTATTATTCAGAATTGTTAACTGTCATATATATGTTAATCATAATAGTTAATTCGGTAGATTTTATTTAAAAAAATATTGGAGAATACTAATATGTTTGATAGGTAGTTTAATAAAAAGTATAATATATATTTAGATGAACCAACTTAACTAACTTATTTTTCTAAAGATTTTCGTCGTGATGACATGTGACTACAAGAAAATGTTTTAATGTTTTTTTATCATCAATGCTTCTCAATTAATATATATTAGATTCTGATCTGCACAACCGCGCGGATATAAATATTCAATTTTTAATTTTATTTATACTAAATGTTATTATTGTATTACACAGTTGTTGTAATATAATCAGTATTTTTTAACTCGATTTTGATCTGAAGTTAAACCGATCAATCCAATGACCTATATGTACTCTAGTTTGAGTTTTAGAAAAAAAACATTATATAAGAACTTAATAAAACCCGTAAAACCGTTAAATTCTGAAATCTGACTACTTGTTCAACGACTGGTTGACCTGGTTGATAACTCTACTTGTTTTTTTTGGATTTTTTTTAGTTATGTTATTTAATTTTTGATCCACGAGGCAAAGGAAAAATTAATTTGAAAACAAATTAGATGATTTAATAATAGGTAATATTACAATTGTTTTGGTATTTTAGTTTTTACATCGTATTGCTATAATAAATATTTTTTGTTGATTATGTACGCATGAACTAAAATGATTTTCTTGTTGGGATTTTGAATTTATTGAATTTATTTGTTTAGAAAGGTTAGAAAATCATTATTACCTTTTTGGTAAAATAAAGTTAAGGAAAATGCATTTATAAACAGAAAAGACAGCAATAGTAAGATATATTTTTAAGGAAAACACATTAATGTAACTATAAAAGATAATAATTTTAAAATGTAATTTATTAAAACATGGAAGTGTAAATAAAAAACTTTGAGGTATTTTTTACTGGGTACTTTTCTCTTAATAATAGAGATGGGATTCAGATTCTCTTAAATTCTTGATCTGGTACTCTGGTAGCCCCCTCCCGCCTTCCCTTTTCTTGTCTTCCCATATTTGAAATTGGCACAACTACCCGCTAATTCCTCTTTCGGTGAAATATCGATTATTGGAGTGGGCCCTATCACAAAAACTCCCAAATCCAGGCTTCACCCAATATTTTTGACTCTCAAAGAACTCTAACACAAAGAACCATTTGATGAAACCCAAATTGTGATTTGTATAATATTACGTTCATTTTCCTTATGCAAGTAGTTTTTATGAGTTTGCATCCCAAAGGACCCAAATCTTTGTTTCGATTTATTAATTACAGACATTCAAAAAAAAATTATATCAAAGATTTGATGTCTGTTTTGGTTATTTGGTGTGAACAGAAGACTTGTAAGTCTGTAACCTCTATTAGTAGGGTTGGATCTAAAATTTTAGTGCTCAAAACATTTCTTAAGAATTCTAAAATTTGGAGGCTTATATTAATGTTTAGAGGTTTATCTATATTATTAAAAGAGAAGTACGTATATAAAATACTCCTTAGTTTTCACTTTTATTTACAATGGTATGCCACTGACATTAAAAAATATTTTTTATTTTAATGCTGTCTTTTCCACTTCAATTAATGTGTTTTCCAAATTAAATTTAAATTAAATACACTTCATTAACTTCTCCATTAAATCAATGTCAAATTCAAAAAAAATACATTTTTTTTAGACAAACGATTCTGGAAATTATAATATCAACTCTTCATTTAAAAAATTTGAACGAAAAAGTATTAGCATATTTGAACCGAAACTAGATAATATCCAAACGGTTTTACCATTTTGGTATCTAGAGAACCATAACCAAAATTCATCCGAACGAAATATTTCGGATATTCAAATGTATTTAAATCATATTTATATACTTCAATATGTTAGCTATTTTTCGAATTAATATCCAAGATATAAGCTATTTTAAGTTGGTTAAAATATTTGAAATATAAAAAATAATCAAAAGTAAACATTTTAAAGTAGATAAACAATAATCAAAACTCCAAAAATATTTAAAATATATATTTATTCTTCATCCAAATATTCAAGTTAAACCTATTTTAATTTTTAATTTAGGTACTTTGGCTTACATTACTCAAATTTACATGTTATATTATTTTTATTTTTAGATTTAGGGAAATTTAAAGATATATAAATTTTGAAAATTCAAAAATAGTTTAAACGGGTTATCAAACCCGCAAAGATCTGAATCAAACCGGAACCAAAGTTTATAAATACCCGAATAGAGGTAGAATCTTTAAATTCAAAAAACTCAAATCCGAATAGATTTTAACCGAATTCGAGTGGATACCCAAATACCCACCCCTAACTTAGTCAATATAAAACGATTAAATATTATAAATATATTATTTAGTATAAAAAAAACTAAAACTGAAAATTAATACCCGTGCAGTCGCACGGGTCAAGATCTAGTTTCTACGTTAAACTTCAAAAAAAAAATGAAGATCAAGGCCAGTATTTCATTTGGCTGTACCGAGATTCGGTCATGTCTATTAGTGACTTACCAAACACAAAATAATTTTTTTATTAAGAAAATGAATTCTCGGAGGAAAATTATTTATTATTAGATCAAAGAGAAATTCTATAAAAATTATTCAACTAAATTTCGTTAATGTTTCTAGTACTTAAAATTTTGTATCTGGTTTAATACAAAAATTAATTATTTTTATTTATTTTAGTACATTTATTTTTAAAATTGTGCTTATTTCAATATCTAAAGTATGCAAATTTTAGTAGTAAGTTTCAAACAGAATTAAAAATATCAAAAATTAGAAAGAAAAAATTTCAAATTTTCAGATTTTCAAATTTAACTTGTAAAAATGAAAGTAACTAAATGTTGGGTAATTTTTTTTTATAATATTAGTTATTTGGTGTGAACGAAGACTTGCAAGTCTGTAACCTATATTAGTACAGTGAAACCTCTATAAATTAATAATGTTGTACTACACCAAAATATTTTTTATTAATTTATAAAGATTATTAATTTATCGAAATATTAATTGAACAAAAAATCAACTTAGGACTATGAAATTATATTAATTTATAGATTATTAATTTAAAGAGGTTATACTGTACTTTCCAAACAAAAGCTCTTTTTTGTTGAAGAAAAAGAGTTCCCGGGGGAAAATTATTAATATAAAAAAAAATCAACTAAATTTCGTTAATGTTTAAAGTAAAATTCTAAATTTTATAGATTTGCGAATTTTAAAATTTTACTTTAAATATTAAGATCAAAAACAAATTCTATAAAAACAATTCAACTGAATTTCGTTAATTTTTATAATACTCATTTTTTGTTATCCTATTTAATACACAAACTAATTATTTTAGGGAAATTATATGAGATAGCGTTAAAAAAAAGCATAATTCACTAGATGACCAATTTCCCTAATACACCAATACAATTTGTGTCTTTCCTATAATATTGCCATAGTACCCTTTATTCCAACCGGTAAAACCTGCAAAGAAAAAAAACTAATTAATAATTAGTGAATGTAAAAGAAGAACGTGGTTTTTTAAGATTCACCTAACTTATGAAAATAATTTTTGTTGATATTTTGTCGAAAGTGAGTGTTTTCTTTCTTAATATTGATCCACTGTGTGATTTATTCCCGGAGTAGCTTTGGCGAGGAGATGTCCGTCTGTAAAGATTCGCTTGACTAATGACGGAAAACTTCGCCGCATCTAAATCTATGAAATCACCGACAACGTAAACGGTGACGCGGCTAGATTTTCCTCAATTGTCCTAACCTCTTCGTTTTACTAATCGATTACATATACTATCTCCACTGATGTCGCAAGATATACTTATATTTTATCGCCGTGGAAGATCTAAAATTAATTAGAAGATGAACAGTTTCTTTTTAATCATGTTCTATTCTATTAAACAATCTGTTAAACTCAGCATACTATGTAATTATAGATAGATATCTAAAGTTCATTATATTCACCTTTCAAGGCCAATTCAGTTAACTTATATCATACACAAAAGTGTTCAACTGTTTGGTGATATTTGGAATAGAACACATATTTATCACAATTAGTCTATATGCGGGAAGAACGGATGTGGCTCGGACGCCTTACTTTGTGTTTGTGTTGAACAGATCAATTTACTGTTGTTCACATTTACAGGTATCGACGTTATCACTATTTTTGTCACACATGTATTTCTCTATCAAGTCTTTTTCCTTTCCATTTCATGTAGTATAGTTTATAGTAGAAAATATTATATATTAATTTCAAATTTTAGTTTAATCTAAAATATTTTATATTTAGGTTTGGGTTTAGGAATTCAAGCTTAGGGTTTAGTTTAATCTTAAATATAAAATATTTTTCATAATTTCACCAACAGATACTATTTTAGTCAAACATATGTATTTCGCTATCAAATCTTTTTCCTTTCTATTTCATATAGTATAGTTAATAGTAGAAAATATTGTATACTATTTTCGAATTTTAGTTTAATCTAAAATATTTTACATTTGGGTTTGGGTTTAGGAAATTCAAGTTTAGGGTTTAGTTTAATCTAAAATATATACTATTTTGTTTTGTTCAATTGTATTTGGATTTAAGGTTTATATTCTTATAATACTTCATAACATATACTATTTGCATATTTTGATATTTTGATTAGGGTTTATATTTTTTTAGGATTTATTGATTAGTGTTTTGGATTTAATTTATAGAAGGTTTGGGTTAATTTTGGGTAGCATTACCTCTTTCCCCTGCATTCATAGTATATTTTAAAATTTGAACAATATATATTGTGCTATTCTATTTTAATAATGCTTTGTACTATGCTATATATCAATATGTGATTGTCATTACGTCACCAAAAAAACGACGTCACCTATTCTTTCATTTGCAACTTGCAACTGGAAACCTTTTACATGTAGGGACAAAACCGGATAATTAATGGTCTAAATGTTAAACACTACATTATGTCAAAATCATTGCCACTTACTTAATTTCTTCCAAAAATAGCTATTATACAAATAAGTCCATTATTTTAGTCATTTTAATAATAAGTTTCAAACAGAACTTTAAAATATCAAAAATTAAAAAAACTTTTTTTTTCAAAATTTCAAATTTTATTTTAACTTGTAAGAATAAAAGTAACTAAATGTTGGACAATCTTAATTTTTTGATAATATTAGTTTAGATTCAAATTTAATTTTCTTTTTGAAGTGTAAAAATGATTTATTTATTTTTAATTAATTTTTAAATTTTTAAAATATTATCCAAAATTTAATTTTTTTTTCTTAATATTTAAAGTAAAATTTTACATTTTATAGATTTTCGAATTTTAAAGATTTCATAATTTTTTTTTGAAATTTACTAATATTTTGTATAAAATTAGCATAATATGGATATAAAAATAAGTTTAGTTTTAAAAGTATAGATATTAAAATAAAATAAATTTAGTTTGGATATTAAATCGTGTAGCAAAAAAGTTTAAATATTAAATAACTTAACAAGTTTTAGTTGTCGTATTTTTATGGACTTTTATTTACATTAAATGTACCCCTAATTTTTTGATCAAACTGAATTGACGCTTTTTATTGTGATTGTATCTATCTTATTAAAACAGAAACATTACAACTTCCTCTAGGTGGAATTTTAAGTTAGACATCACATTATTATTTATACCTTAACCTTTCATTTAAATCTTTCCTTAAATAACTAAATATCAACCAACTATATGGCATCTTACACTCGATGTATAATAATTTAACTCTATTGACACTATACATTATATTATACATCTATTCGTAAACAAAAAAACCCATTCTCTCTATTATTATACATCGAATGGGAATACAACTTTAAAATCTATTCGTAAACAACTATTATTTTTGTTCATTATATTATACTTCTAGACATTATGTTATACATCTATTCGTAAACAACTATAATTTTTTTGCATACATTATACATTATATTATAATTCTGGACATTATATTATACATTTGTTCGTAAACAACTATGATTTTTTCTATACTATATTATACTTTTGTACATTATATTATACATCTATTCATAAACAACTATAATTTTTTGCATTATATTATACATCCGAGTCATTAACAAGTCTTTAACCAGTTATTGATTAACTTTAAATTTTAAATTGCTGGATACAAATATCAGAATATATATTTCTTGATACTCAAATAATATAAGTACTAGATCTTGACCCGTGCGATCGCACGGGTATAAATAGTATATTTATAATATTTGATCGTTTTATATTGACTAAGTTAGGGATAGGTATTTGGGTACCCACTCGAATTCGGTTAAAATCTATTCGGGTTTGAGATTTTCGAGTTTAAAGATTTTCGAGTTTAAAGATTTTAGCTCCATTCATGTATTTATAAATTTTGGTTCCGGTTTGGTTCAGATCTTTGCGGGTTTGATAACCCATTTAAACTATTTTTAAATTTTTAAAATTTATATATCTTTAAATTTCTCTAAATTTAAAAATAAAAATAATATAACATGTAAATTTGAGTAATGTAAGCCAAAGTATCTAAATTAAAAAGTTTAAATAGGTTTAACTTGAATATTTAGATGGAGAATAAATATATATTTTAAATATTTATGGTGTTTTGATTATTGATCTACTTTAGATGTTTACTTTTGACTATTTTTTATATTCAAATATTTTAAACAACTTTAAAATAGATTATATCTTGGATATTAACTCTAAAAATAGCTAACATATTGAAGTATATAAATATGATTTAAATACATTCGAATATCCAAATATTTCGTTCGGATCAGGTTTGTTATGGTTCTGTAGATACCAAAATGGTAAGTCGGTTTGGATATTATATAATTTCGGTTCAAATTTGGTAATATTTTTTCGTTCAGATTCGTTAAATGAAAAATTGATATTATAATTTTAATAAATTGTTTGTCCAATAAAAATGTAATTTTTTTTTTGAATTTGACTTTGAGTTAATAGAGAAGTTAATGAAGTGTATTTAATTCAAATTTAATTTTGGAAAATACATTAATCTAAGTGGAAAAGATAAAGCATTAAAATAGAAAGTATTATTTAACTGTGTATTTAATTTAAATTTAATTTTGGAAAACACATTAACTAAAGTGAAAAAGACAAGCATAAAAATAGGAAGCTTAATTAATACTACAGTGGCATGAAGTGTAAATAAAAGTGAAAATTAAGGGGTATTTTTAAATGGGTACTTCTCTTTTAATAAGATAGATAACATAAAACATTCTATAATTTAAAGGGACGGATTTACCGTAGATATTCAATAACTAGAATATATTTTCTTATATATATAGCATAGAAAAGGAAATAAAATATAACATCTTTAATTTTTTCTTGGACAATTGCTGTTACAGCTTATTAATTACATATCAAAACATAGATATTTACAATAAAATTTTACTTTATGGGCCATAATATTTATATTGTGAATAAGTATAAAACAGAAACATTGTAAGCATTTACCTTTATAAAAACCACATTAGTCATTTTCGTATTGAACCTTTTGCATATACATTCAAAATACTATTTTATTAATAAAAAAATTTGAAACTATTTTTTTTGGATTAGTACAATTTCATTTAAATTATTTAACCAAATATAAAACATTTATATATCAGCACGGTTAATCTTTGTTAGTTTTTTTCTCATAAATATTTTTGTTTATCTGTTGTATAAATTATAACTATTTTATTAATATCATAATGAAGACTTCAGTTATGTTAGTTTAAATTGTATTGGTTAATATTAGATTATTGTTTTCACCCTACATCTATACTACGAAACTGAGAAACTCACAATTATATTAAACTACACAATATAGAATTAGACAAACTTAAAATTATTTAAAACTACAATATAGAATTAGACAAACTCCAAATTATATTAACTACTATAGAATATATGTTATATGTTAAGACAAAAATGGAATCCGCGCGGTCGCGCGGGTCATGATCTAGTTATTTACATTTTTGATGTTCTTCTCTTTTGTGGAATATGTTAGCTTACAGTTTGGTTTTACACAAGGACATGAAATTTCCAGTAATACAACCAAAAGTTGTATAGAAATCGATAAATCAACACAAAGACTTTTCATCCTTCCTGTCCAACGTCAGGAAGACTTGGTAGAAAAAAGTAGTTGGTGAGTCAACTTGATTGAATTTATCTACTATTATGGGACTATTATGTGTATATAAATAGATTGTCATGCAACCATCTTAGCATCTCAAACTTTCATCCCTGCTTTTTCATTGTTAACATTCAGGAAAATCAAACTATCTTACAGAAAAAAAAAATGAAAGGCTTTTGGAATTCAAGGAGTATCATTCCTATTACTCTCTCTTTTCTTTTCTTATTCACGGCTGAGTTTGCAGCTCCTGCTCGACATTTGTGTCATCCTGTACAAAGAGATGCACTTCTCAAGTTCAAGAACGAGTTTAAAGTAAAGAAACCTTGTTTCGACGGCATTCTTCCCAAGACGGAGTCATGGGCAGTTAATACTGACTGTTGCTCTTGGGATGGTATCACATGTGATACCAAGTCTTGGGAAGTGATCGAGCTAGACCTTAGTCGCAGCTGCCTCCAAGGTCGGCTTCGTTTCAATAGCAGTCTTTATAAGGTTAAAAACCTAACCAATCTCGATCTTTCATATAACTATTTCAGTGGTCGCATCTCATCTTCTATTGGAAATTTTTCTCATCTTACCTCTCTCGACCTTTCTAAAAATTATTTTAGTGGTTCGATCCCTTCTTCAGTTAGAAATCTTTCACATCTTACGTATCTTGACCTCTCTGGTAATGATTTCATCGGTGAGCTGCCATCTTTTGGCAGTATGAACCAGTTGAACTTCTTAAGTGTTGAGTCCAATAAATTTAGTGGCAACTTCCCACATTCCCTTCACAATCATGGAACGTTATCGGAATTAGATCTCTCCCACAATCAATTTTCTGGCACACTTCCTTCTAACATGAGTTCACTCCACAACCTGGAGTACTTTCAGGCATGGGACAACTCTTTTAATGGAACTCTTCCTTCTTCTCTCTTCACTATTCCTTCTTTGACTTATGTTGATTTAAGAGATAACCAACTCAAAGGTACTCTTGAATTTGGCAATATATCTTCACCATCTCAACTAACAGTGTTAGACCTTGGCAATAACTACTTCACAGGACCAATCCCAAAATCCATTTCCAAATTAGTAAATCTTCAAGACCTTGACCTTTCTGGTTTAAACACCCAAGGCCCGGTTGACTTTAGTATCTTCTCGAATCTCAAGTTGCTCCAACTTCTTAACCTGTCCCATTTAAACACCACCACTACCATTGACTTGAATGCAATCTTACGCTCGAGCCAGTCAATCTTTTTACTGGATCTCTCTGGGAACCATGTTTCAACCACTAACAAAAGTTCAGGTGCAAATCATCATTTGCAAATGGTAAGTGACTTGTACTTGTCAGGATGCGGTATCACCGAGTTTCCTGAGCTCTTAAGAACCCAACACAAATTGACAAATCTAGACATCTCCAACAACAAAATCAAAGGTCATGTTCCTGGCTGGCTATGGAGACTACCAACTTTGAAGTTTGTGGATCTTTCTTACAACATGTTCATTGGTTTTGGACTATCCTCTTTGTCGAAACCATCTATGCAGTACTTGGTTGGCTCCAATAACAATTTCACTGGAGAGATTCCCTCTTTCATATGTGATATGCGCTCTCTAATCACACTTGATTTATCAAGCAATAACCTCAATGGTTACATCCCTCATTGTATGGGAAACCTCAAGAGCACTCTTTCATTCTTAAACCTTCGTCAGAATCGTCTTACTGGAGATCTTCCAAATAACACATTTGCAAGTCTAAGGTCGCTTGATGTCGGGCATAACCAACTCGCTGGTAAGCTTCCAAGATCTTTGACCCGTTTCTCAACTCTTGAAGTTTTGAACGTGAAAAGCAACAGAATCAACGACACCTTTCCGGTCTGGTTGAGTTCCCTAAAACATCTTCAAGTTCTTGTCTTACGCTCCAATGAATTTCACGGACAGATACATCAAGCCTCGTTTTCTACGTTGCGAATCATCGACATTTCCGATAATCACTTCAATGGTACGCCTCTTAGTATTATGAAAATTACTTTTTGTAAAAAGAAGTTTTGAAGCTGTTACAAATATTGATCTAAAATATTGTAAATTTATTCATTCACATAATCTATACTATTATTTACGAAGTGAATTTACTAATTTATCATATTCTCCATAATGTTTGCTTACTCGTTATCTTCTTCATGATTTTAGAATAAATCATTAGTTTAATTAATATTATTGTTTAAAATTTTATTTTGTTATATATATATATATATTTATATATGTATATATATTATATTTAAGATAATTAATAAACATTAACCTATTTTATCGATATATACAATTATTTTAAAAATAAATCTAATATATATATCATGATATTTAGAACATTTAATTTATAAATAGATATTAACAATTGATATTAAATATCTACCGATAATATCATAATGATGTTTATCTTATATTTAGTTTATGATTTTAATGATTAATATTATACCCAAAATTCTTTGATTATTGTAGGAAATATTGATCCAAATACATATTATTATTTTTTATGTAAGTATACTGATATATTTTAATTAATTAGTTTCTTCTGTTTATTTGGTTGGATCGGTTAATATAATGAACCTTATTCATATACTAGATGGTTGGCCCATTCATGCAGGCTTAATAATCTTATAAATATTTATTGATACATATATTATTATTTCAATAATTATCATGATAAGTTATGTTTATACTCTTAAACTTTTATATTGGCGATATATGTATCTATAATTAAGTTTCTCATTACAATATATATATATATATATGACTATTATTAAAATTAATTTTTAATATTTAAGATTAAAAATATTATTTTCAGATAACAACATAATATATATTAGAACTGTTTTATTTATTTTGGCCAAAATTGTATTATATTAATTTACGTTCAATTATCTAATCTAATAGACAAATATAAAATTATTAAAATAAATTTTTAATTATAGTACATATTATATATAACTATTTATTATATACATGATCATATTATCTCTATTCATATTAATTTATACACATGCATTTGTCACTAAAATTGACTTTTTTATAAAACCAAACATATAAATGAGGTTAAACCATTATCTGATGTCGGCTCCTAATTGCTCTATCGAACGAGTTTCTAGGTGTTTCGTCTGTCCATGGAAACAAAAATATTTTATAATCATTTATTAATCTATGCATTACTAATGAAAATATTATAGTTATAAATCATAATTTATTTTTTCATTTAAATTCTTACGTATTATATTTTTGAAAAATGTTTCATTCATTATATCCATTGTTAATAAATAAATCTTAAACATCACTTAATATTTTTTTTGATTATATGTGTCTTTTCTTTTAGTTTTGGATTTTTTATTAAAAGTTCTTCGGATTACGACACAATATATATATAAATTATCTATTTATTTAACATCTTTATTTTAAGATTTTGGATAATTCTTACTATTATTAGTTTTAAATTCGTTTTATTTTTTTAGCTAATATAACTTTTTTTATTCATTAAGGTACAATCGATATTAACCGCTCTAATTTTTAACGTGAGAGTTCCGTTGCGAAAAATCACTTCGCAAATAATAGTATAGATTGCGATTTCTCAAAAATAGCATCAATTTGGTATATTTGGTAAGACCATATCCAGTTTTTTCTTTATTTTGGTTCGGTTCGGTTTTAAATGGTTTAGTTTCACCAGATTGAACATCCCTAAACTATTGTTATTTTGTTGAGTTTTATGGATTGTAATTTGTTTATAATCCATTTAGTGCTACTATGTTTCTTTTTAGTCCAAATACAATAAGTGTTTAATTTCAAATCGAAGTTTCTTAATATGATTAATACTATAGAATATTTTTTGATCCAAATTCTTCGTCACATAAATAAAACTATGAAACAAAAAAAACTAATTTAAAACTATAGGTAATACTCAGTAGGTATTTTTATTTAATTTAATAATTATCAATAAAAACATTAAATTTAAAAATTATTATATATATATATATATATATATTAATCTGCACAAGGTACTGAACATCAACTATAGGTAATACTCAGTAGGTATTTGTGTTTCTTAAATTGATTTGTGTTTGTTTCCAACAGGAACATTGCCTTCAAATTACTTTGTGAACTGGAGTGCCATGTCATCACTTAAAACTAACAAAGATCGGTCTAAAGAAAAGTACATGGGAGATATTTTCGGCTATTATCATGATTCAATGGTTTTGACGAATAAAGGTATAGAGATGGAGCTGGTGCGTATTCTCAAAATCTACACCGCACTCGACTTCTCCGGAAACAAGCTCGAAGGAAAGATTCCACGGTCCATCGGTACATTAAAAGAGCTTCATGTGCTCAACTTATCACACAACGCTTTCACCCATCGCATCCCATCATCCATGGGAAACTTGACGGCTCTCGAGTCGCTGGACGTTTCCCAAAACAAACTTTCCCGAGACATCCCACAAGAGTTAGGGAACCTCTCGTATCTTGCCTACATGAACTTCTCTCACAATCGGCTTACGGGTCTGGTACCAGGAGGCACGCAGTTTCGAAGACAACAATGCTCTTCTTTCGAGGAGAACTCTGGACTTTTCGGCCCGGCAATCGATGAAGTTTGCAGAGATATCCACACGCCGCCTGCAAAACAGCAGCCTGAAACGCCGAAACCGGAGGAAGAAAACGAAGAGGTGTTGAGTTGGGTGGCAGCTGCGATAGGATTCGGACCTGGTTTTGTCTTTGGATCGACGATTGGGTGCATATTGTTCTCTTGCAAACAAGAGTGGTTCATGAAAGCTTTTGGTCGAAACAAACGCAGAAGCTCCGCAATGCTTAAGAGGTAATGTTCTGAATTTGAAAGAATACAAAAAAACTCTATTTATTATAATGAAATTGATCAATTTAAATGAAACTAACGTATAGAGTTATATTTGTTATAGCCGTCAAGCTGCTAAATCTCGAAGAGGACAATGAAGCAACCAAACCAAGTGGACTGCAGAGAAAGAAACTTGCGGAGAAAGCAACCTAGCTCCCAATATTTTGGTTTTGTATGTGGGTCGGTTTATCATGGTCTTAGTTTCCGTTATTGTTTCCGGTTTAGCTTCGTGTGTTTCTTTTTATGTTTGTCTCTCTGTATTTGCACAAACCTGGTGATTTAGAACTACACCCACATGTGTGTGTGTTTACTTCATCTGTTGACAGATAAACAATTAAACATCTTTAAATTCGTCACTGATCCAACATAGTTAGGTGGTAATCAAAATAGATATTTGCGTTATAGACCAAAAAAGCAACCTTAGTGAAGAACTTGAAATTTTGTGAACATTTTTTTTAAATTCAATAGAATGTAAAACTCTTATTCAGACCAAACAGGTTTTTACAATAATATGTTTTTTTTTATCTATGACATGAGTGCATTGATCTTTGATTGGAAAGGGAAGATGAGAGCTAGTGTCAACAAATTGACAAATTGTCTTAACTAATTCAACAAGCAAGCATATTGATCAGCATTTGACTGAACTAATTCAAGAATCGTTTCGAACCCACGTTAAAAACTTTTCCTCTGTTTTTCACTTTTAACTTAAGAAACAATTAGCACTATTCCTCATATATAGAATCCCATCGCTTGTTTCAAACTGTGAACTGTGACTTCTGCTATCTCCGTGGCTCTGTCCGCGCCTTCTGACAATACTTTGTCCAAATACGCTGACTCCGCTGTTATATCGTGATAACGGACCTGCAAAGGAAAACATATACCAAACCAAATAACACATTACGCGGATGAACTTAAATGGTACAAACTTGAAAGTATTTGATTGAGTTTATAAGTTTTGACTTTGCAGAGACCTGGATTGGACTCAGATGCTCGACCACAGCATCCGTGAGGAGAGGCTTAAATGTGCCCCAGCTCATATCTTCGCATTCCTCAATCACTTCCTGCAAAATATTCCCTGGTTAATAAGGCTACATAATCATTGTTTTTTTTACATCTCAAGTGATTATGATGAGATGACTAAAAAGAGAAAGCATTAATCTTTAAGATTCAAACCCCATTATTATTGCTGTTCTTCATTACCTCATTTGTCTTGCCTGAAACAATCTGATATACGGAGAGGAGATTGTTGCACTCAGGTCTCTCCGCATTATCATATTCAAGGCTGTTGGAACGACAGGAAACATGAACCTTTTTCAATATACATATCTCAATTTTACTAAAGAGAAAACAAAACTTTTGCACTCACCCTACAAATGAGTCTGTCTTGCACCGTTTTATCTTATCCGCAATTAACTACACAATTTTTGAGACGATGGATTTAGTAGTAGACGAACTTCACATGATAGACAACCAACATGACACAGAGAAATCTACAATAATATGTTGTGTACATTACTAATCACCAGGCACACATATTTATAGCAGAGCTTAAGCACATATGGATTGTTGGATCGACAAGCGAAAATCCTCAACTCTATCAGAACCCTAACCCGGCTACTGTCTTCTGCAATTCTGACGCTGCTTGGCGATCTGACACCGGCAAAGCGGGTTTAGCATGGGTCTTCACAGATCAGGAAGGAAGAGTGATACGATAAGGGCTCTGCTTTTCAAAGTCATGTCTCCTCTGCTTGCATGGCTGAGGCATTGGCGCTGAGAAGTGCTCTTATTCACGCATCGGAACTCAACTACAACTTCATCTGGCTTCGCTCAGATTCTCAAGTGCTCATCCGAGCTTTATTGACGGGACGATTCTCGACTGAACTATACAGTGTGCTTTCGGACATAGCCTCGTTATCCCATTCTCTGTTTTCTGTTTGTAGCTTCAGTTTCATCAAGAGAGAGTTTAACGGGCTTGCGGACTTAAACGCTAAGGCCTGCTTACTTTCTGGCCCAGGCCCTTGTATCTCTTAACTCTTTTAATTTATGAAAAGCCCAGTTGATCAAAAAAAAATTATATATATTTTATGAAATTTTACAATATTTTTATTTATTATTTTAGTAATTAAAACTATTAAAAGAAATTGATCTTATTTTTTTAATAAGATATTATTATTTATATAATCTTTGGATTTATAATTTATTTTTATATTTTATTTTTATTTGTAAAGATCGAATCATATATTCAGTTAAAAATATATTTTTTCCGATATCATGGACACCATATATTCAAGTAGCTAGAGATCAAATCGGATAACTGATTATCAAACAAAACAGATCACAAATATCTCCAAATACCTGAATATTCGACCCGTGTCCACCTCTAGTTTGTAAATTCGTATTGCTCTTTCTATATTAAATATCTCATATTCTACAAGAGATGTTACTTACTGTAAGAAAAATAAAAGTATATTTAGTTATTTAAACGACTAATAGAATAAGACAAAGTTAATATGATAAATTTCATCCTCTTTAATAAATTAGTATTATTTTAAACTTTTAATATTTTCGATAATAAATATGTTAAGACTGTTTTAGTCATTTAGATGATTTTATCGAAAGCAAAGTAGTCTCCTTTTATTAGACTATTTTTTTACAAAAAAAGTTGGTAAATAGTTATCATTAATTATGTACCGACGAAAAATAGGTTGGTCGTAAATTAAAACAGTTTGACCAATAATTTTTTATAAATAATTCACTAAAAATTGTTTTTTAGTTTAAAATATATTATAGATAAAATTTTTACATTTCCCGTAAGAAATAAATAAGTTACCAATATTGAAAAGATATTCATGGTAATAAATATGTTAAGACTGTTTTAGTAATTTAGATGATTTTATCGAAAACAAATTAGTCTTCTTTCATTAAACCATTTTTTTACAAAAGGCTGGTCAATAGTTATATTAATTACGTACCAACAAAAAATAGGTTGGTCGTAAGTTAAAACAGTTTGACCAATAAATATTGATAATATTTCACTAAATTAAAATTGTCTTTTAGTTTAAAGTATATAATAGATTAAATGTTTACATTTCCCCGTAAAAAAATAAATAAGTTACCAATATTTAAAATTATGGTAATAAATATCTTACATTTTCTTAGTCATTTAGATGATTTTATCGAAAACAAATTAGTCTTCCTTCATTAAACCATTTTTTTGTACAAACAGTTGGTCAAGAGTTATTATTAATTATGCAACGATGAAAAATAGGTTGATCGTAAACTAAAACATTTTGACCAATAAATTTTAATAAATATTTCACTATATGAAAATTGGCTTTTAGTTTAAAATATATTATAGATTAATTTTTTACATTTCCCCATAAGAAATAAAAAATTACCAATATTTAAATGATATTTATGGTATGCTTATAAAAAGCACAATGTTGTCACGACCGAATTCAATTGATAAAGAAAAAGTGAAAAGAACAAGATTCTTCCAAAGCAATTGTGAAAAAGATCTCTATGGGTGATCCGGAGAATCGCCACCTTAAAATTGCCCGTCACAACATCCAACTGCCCATAAAGACTATTCCTAATGAACTCATCTTTGAGATAATCTCAAGATTACCTGCGGAATCCATCGCGATTTGTCGCCGCATCTGGAAGGAATGGGAATCCTTACTTCGTACTCCGGATTTCACAAATTATTTTCTTGCCGTTTCATCAGCGCATCCGCGTATTTTGCTCACCTTTAAATACAGCGGTAAGTGGCATTTCTTTTCAACTCCTCAGCCTCAAGATCTTGATAAGGAGTTAAGTGTTGTAGAAGCATTTTCTCATATGAAATTAAATGGAGGTTCGGGACCCGAAAGTTGTCTATCTGTCCAGGGATTTACGTGTCTTATCGATCGACCATTCTTAATGGGAAAGTGGGAACGGGTTCCTGTGATATGTAACCCTTTCACCGGTCAACACCTAACTTTACCCAAAGTTAAAGCGAAGAATTCTGATTTGAGAACTTTTTTTGGGTATGATCCCATCAATAAACAGTTCAAGGTTTTGTGCATGACCGTGACCAACTACAGAAAACAAGTTAACTCCAAGGAGCATCAAGTTCTGACGATAGGGAAGGGAATACTATCCTGGAGAAAGATCAAATGCTTGTTTCCGCATTATCCTGAACGTAAGAGAGATGGGATATGCATCAACGGGATTTTGTATTACGTAGCTAAGTCGGATAAGACTTGTTTGATAGCATCCTTTGATGTTATGTCTGAAGAATTTAGATTAATAAATATGCCAAAGGACTTTGAGTTAACTAACATTTCGGCTCTGGTGAATTTCAAGGGAAAGTTATGTGCTGTGATCTATAGTGGTAGTCATGGTGAGTTATGGGTTCTAGAACATACCAAGAGAGAGAAATGGTCCAAGCACAGCTTTGTTTCCCCAAATACAGATTTTGAAGAAGTAAAGGCAACATGGGCTACTGATAATGGTGAAATTGCTTGGATCATAAGTCACTGGAAAAATCCGTTCTATGTTTTCTTTTACAACCTGAATAGCAAGAGTGTCAGAAGAGTTGAAATTAAAGGAATTGATGATCGCGCTATAACAAACGTAAGTGTTACAAGCTATGTTGAAAGTGTTATGGTTTTGTAATAACTTTGGGGCTAATCCCGGGTTTGGTCCTAAGTGTTTCCTTTATTTGATAATTTCTGATTTGTATAATAGTTATATGAATGTTTCCGTCTTGATTATTACTTATGGATATTGTCTTGACTTTCGGCGTTATTTATCTGAATTTTCTTTTTATAATTCGACTCTCTTTCAATCTTATATAATTCACATGACTCAAATCTCTCAGTGAACCAAACATAAAGTCAATATCATTTCCAAATTGACCTATATATATTTCAGGCATAATAAACTCAAATATACAGTAAAACATTATCATGTTTACACAACTAATTGCTAAAACTAATAAAATCCATTATGTTCTACAGAATCAAGCCACTATCAAATGACAAATTGCAACCTGGGTTTTCCTTTTCTTGAAATGGAACAGAAATATGCACTGCTGTTTTATTATGTATCACCATCTGATGATTCCTCACACGTTAATGCTTATTCCTCTTCAGGATAATCAAATCCAAACTAGGGTAGCTTTGGATTTGCTTGTTAAAGCGTGTTATGGTGTGGGTGAATGTTTATGAATCATATGAGAGAGGAGAGGTAAGATAAAAAAAATCAGAATATAGTAAGCTTCTCAGGTTCTCCATGTTTTACATAAGTAAACTTAAGCCAATAAAAAATTGTAGACACTGGAAACAATAAAGAGGGTCTTTAGCTATTAAAGTAATAATTAACCAATACTTGAAATTAAAATTGTTTTATGATTGTGTTAACAAATTCAAACATAATAAAAAGAAAACCTTGAAATTATGTTCAAACCCTGTTGTGCGCAACTGACTTGCTGAAGAGCTTGCGGATGTATAGAACCTGAAGACCGCTTGCTATTCTAGGAATATGTACTCTCCTGCTGTGTAGAATATTACTCGCTTTCTTGTGCTTTCATTGGCTGCACCAAAGTTCCCAACAAAAACAAAATTCATCACAAAAAGTAATGTCCACTCGTAAATATTGTATCTTTTGGGATAAAAACATAGTCTCTAAAGTTATGCTGCATCTCAAAAGTTCTTGAAATCACAGGAAAGAGTCAAAAACATACAAAATGCCAAAATGTAAAAGATGGATGGAGAAAAAATCACTATGACGATGGTGGGTATCACATGCTTTCAAATACTTTTTGCTCAGTAACAACAGACTCCAAAGCCTCTCTCAGCTCAGCTATCTTAACATTCACCGGGTCCATATGCTCTGACAAGCATACAAGCAAACAGAAGAGAAACACAACATCAACGACAAGAAAACACAAAACAGTCCCAACTCAATGCTCAATATAAGGATGAACTGAATCAAACTGTCTTTAGCTAAGTCATGCTCTTTGGGTATATGACCAACGTGAATGTAGAAGGAGACAGTTTCAGGAGTAGAGTAAGGGTTGTGGAAACAGAACTTATACATTCCACTTCTTGGTGCCTTGAACTCAAACTTATCTCCTGATTTCCTTTCAACGTATGTACTATGTTCCCAGAAGGTGACGTCACCTATACCAATAATCCAAACCATTAAACACATTAGCAAAACAAAATTGATTATTCAAACCAATCAACTTTAACAAATTCTACAAATTTTAATATAAATTCTTCAAAATCCAGTATTAAGTCTAAAAATTTCAATGAAAATATTCCAATTCAATAAAAATTATACAGATTTCAATATAAAGTCTTCAAACTCAGTATAAATCTACAATTTTGAAAATAAATCCTACATATCCAAACTATTATTTTATGTTTTATAAAAAATTAGATAATATCTAACTTTGGTTTCTATATATTTATTTTCATAGCTAATATATTATTATATAGTAAAATTAATTTATTTTTATTTCCAACCGCACCGAAAACCGAATAAATATTTTGAAAAATATACTTACAAAATAATACAATAAATTAATTGTTAAACATACAAAGCGCACCCGTTATGCCAACTGTTATTAAAAAGTGTAGATCGTAATGCTGTTTTTTTACAACAATAAAAATAACTATGATCTATGCTCTTCCGGAGATCGTAATGCTGTAGTAAAATATCAATACTATTAAAGTTGAAGCATGACCAACTGATATTAGTTGGGTCCAACTCAAAATATAACTACATCTAAATGGTTATTCAATGATTATTCATGTAACCACTTTAATAAAATAGATTTGTAACTTTTATAGAATATGTTAATTAATTTGTAACTGCATCTAATTGTGTCTTCATAAAATAATGATGTACATGTAACCACTATGCACTACCCCACTACTCCTTAAAAACTGTTTGTTTTCAACGTATATAGTTCAAAAAATTAATTAAAAAGCACCAAATTTGTAAATGCATCAATATATCTTATTTAATCAAACCAAAATCTATTTTA
This sequence comes from Raphanus sativus, assembly GCF_000801105.2. Classification (NCBI taxonomy): domain Eukaryota; kingdom Viridiplantae; phylum Streptophyta; class Magnoliopsida; order Brassicales; family Brassicaceae; genus Raphanus; species Raphanus sativus. The sequence goes on along the minus strand of NC_079514.1, from coordinate 35,105,645 downwards.
TTAAATTTGGAACATAATCTATTGATATATATTTACACCAACTATTATTTTCCTTTATTTAAAGATAAATTAAGGACCCTAAAATTAATTAGAATATATTTTTGTTAAGATTTATACATAAATATGATTATAAAAAAACACAAATATGATTACTAAAAATAAAATGAAAATTAAATTTCTAAAAATGTACAACACAAAATATGTTTTGTTTACAAAATATTAAATATTTCGATATATATATATTAAAATTTAAACAGAAATATATATAAACCGATGGAAATATATTTCTTATGAAACTTTAAAAGTTAACTAATAAAGTTAACTAATATTAATATTAATTAATGGTGGAAGCGCGTTATTAATAAAATTTAATTTTATGATTGACGGGGTTTAACTGGTTTAAGTAAATTTTTAATAGAAATAAATATTCATATAAACTCAATTAGTTTAACGGGTTTTAAATAGATTATTCGAATAAAAAATATTTATTAAATGTGATTCTACTTAAAGTTAGTGAAGACCATTCTAACCCAACTACATATATATATATATATATATATATATAACAGAATATGTTAAAAATATTTCTTTAAACATTTTTCAAAAAAATTGTTCGATTTTAGTTGTGAGTTGAGTTTGATATTAGTTTTCGAATATAATAATTTAAGAACCATTATAGATCATGTCTAATAGAGTATGAGACTTTTATTTTTGGGATGATTGGGATATAAATATTCTTGACTAAATTATGTTAGGTAACTAATAAGTAAATATAATATATTGCAAACTTTAGAACTTTAGAATGGTTTCTGAAATGCATATGGTACAAGTGTATAATTATGCAACTTGACATATTGAATATAGTCACCAAAATATATTAAATTAAATTAATATTAAACACTAATATAATTATAAAAACACAAAAATTAAATTAAATTACTATAAAAACACAAAACAAAACATATAAGGACGGGTCAAAATCTAGTTATTAGGTGAAAAATAAAACATAGGTTTTATAAACGAATTAGTACCTTAGTCAAAAGAAAGTAATATGACATAAACCGTGAACTAATATATGTTTTCTATTTGCCTTATGTTATTATCAAGTGTTTATCAAAACACAATCAGAAAATAATTAATCAAGAAAAATGCTTTCCCAGAATTAAGGAATTAAAATGGAACTGTCCACTACTAGTTATTGAGAGAAATAAGTCTCGAGAATCATGAAACTAAGTTGGAGGTTAATTTTAGAAAATAATAAGAAAATATTTAAATAAAGAGAATAATAGTTGGACACAATCTCATATTAATAGGTCATACTTGTGTTTTAATAGAATACTAGATTTTGACCCGCCCTTTTAGAGGGCGGGACAACCGTTTTTGTTTAAAATTTATGTTCTTGTTCGATTTTTCATAAGTAGGTTTAGGCATGAGTATCCGGGTTGAGGTCGATTGTCGTTAATAAATTTGATTTGGTCCGACATATATATATATCAACTACGATAACGTACAATCTTACCGACAGATAGCATGGCAAGCAACCTTTGAGAAGGTGGGTATGTTTCCATTGACAAATTTTTATTTTTATAAGAAATGTGTTTCAACATAAGATGTATATCAAGTGTTTTAATGAATTTTGTTAGGAATTATTTTTAGGTTTATTTTTATATTCATCTATACAAAATGTTAGTATTGTGAAATAATATTTTTTTAATTGGAAACTACATTAAGAAATTAAACTTAAAAATAATTTCAGTAAATTTTATTTGTAAATTTACTTCTAAAATTATACAAAAGCCTAAATAATTGTATTATTATTTAGATTAATATTGGCTATTTTGATATATTGTGTTTATTTATAAAAGACTTAAGCTTTTTATCTTTCTTAATCATATTAAAAATAAATAACGTTTTATTACAACAGTAAAACTATGTTTTCAGTAAATAAACATTTTTGATTCAGTAAATAGACGTATTATAAAATATATTAACTACTTTTTGTTATTATGTTTTTTACTTTTCTGTCCGTGTATTCTCTTCCCCATCTATCTTATTAAAGTAGAGGTACTTTAAGCTTTTGTTTGGTAATAGGGATAGGAGTCTTTAAAAAAACTAAATTTTGTTTGGTAACAAAGATAGTAGAGAATTTTATATTTTCCTTATTTAAATGATAGATTTAAGTATTTAATGTCTTTTCCTAATTTAAATAATAGATTTCTTTAATAGAATGAATTTTAACCAAAATAAATTTCCTTATAGATTTTTTGTTAACATTTAATATTTTCAATATTTATTAATAAAAATAATAAAATATAAATCGCAAATCAAAATCAATTTATATATCATATAAATAAAATATAAAATATTTTATTTATAAATTGTTAGCATAACACTTTTATAATATAAGTCCAATTAGTTATAAATATTAGATTTTTATATGATACACTGTGATATAATAGACGATTAAAATCACATAATATAATTATTTAAAGTAATAAATAAAAAATTGTTTTAAAATGTTATACTAACAATTATGTAATACATATTAATTTACACACACACATATATATATATATATATATATATATATATATATATATCATTAGAACAAAGAAAAAATTGAAGTGAAAGCAAATATTTATACGACCACGGGTCAACTATAGAAATAAATCATATTATAACTAAACTAACCTGATATCTCTCAAAGTAAACTCCAACCTGGAAACTTCTTTTCTTACGCATGTCAAGATTCTCAAACCGCCAAATTCTACTATCTCACCTATAAGATCTGAGATGCATAAACAAATAGTTTGTTAAACAAAGTTCGAAACCAGTAATACTATTGAAAAAACAAAACACAAACCGAAACATTACCAATAAGATAACATGGATCACGTGAACCATTAGAAATGATTGCAAAATCAATGAGATCGAGGAACATGTTGCGGCAGGTGATATTGCAATCCGTTATAACAGTTTGACAAACGAATTCAATTTTGTAAATATGGTTGGTGTGACGGACAAAACCAGTCGCTTGATGTAATGCAAAGTTTGTTATCAATTTCCATTCTCCAACAACACAAAGCCTCTCGAAGAGTTTCAACAGTTTCTGACTGCAATCAGCATGGATCTTAACACCCTAAGACACGTAAAAAGCCAACACTTTAGTTCATATATAAAGCAAAAATAAGAAACGATAGGAACTTTGTATTAATTACATTCTCGTCTGTCAGAACCATCTGAAGAGAGGCACCGTACTGGTGACTGAAAGATATCCACGTATGCAACACTTTCGCTCTTACACTCCGTGATGTTTTGAAAGGTTTTACTTCGAGTAAGCTGCTGATTTTGAGTTGGGTATCCATAATAATATATGAAGTTTAAGGCTGTGTATTTCGAATGGTGACTGCGATATGTGTTGTTTGTGCTATTTATATATAGTGAAATAGAGAATAAAATATACTTGGAATTTTTGGAATATTCTATGAATATATAATAATGTAGTTGCGATTTTTAAAACTGAAATATCTGCTAACAATAATATATCTGTATAAAAAATCTAAAGTAATACAGTTCGACTAATCCTCTTTTTGTTCGAATTATAATTATTTTGTGATATAATTTTTAAATATTAAACCATATAACCGTTTGATTGTGTTCATGCTAAAATATTAATCTAACTTCATAGATTTCGATAAGAAAGTTCAAACAATCGGGTGAGATATGATTTAGAGTATCCCCAAGTTTCTCCAAAAACCTAAGCATCTGTTATGGATGAGAAATAGTATCTATACTATTAATTAAATTAGTGTTTTTAACGTCATGACTCATAATAATGTAATCGTAAACATGCTATAGCAATGTATGATGAATAATGTGATAGTAATATTGTGTTATCTGAAAGATCTGCTTGTTATTAATGTCTGCACATTTGTATGCAGGGTACAGTTCATGACGGTACATTGCATGGAGTGATGGAGGGGTCTGGTTTAGCCATATTTTTAAACGTTAAAGTGTGTTGTTAGGTGAGTTCGTAGATTGTTTAGGTGCAGGTGAAGAAGGATTTTTAAAAATAAGACTTGGTTCTGTTATGACTATAGCATTTGCAATTTGAAATATGTTTGGACCATTACGTAATGTTGGTACAATGTTGGTTCGAAAAACAATTAATGGTCAACAGATTTATATATCATCGTGATTGGTTACCACAATATATGGGAAACGTTTTTTTATTAATATAAAAAAGAAAAACTCTTTAATACAAAGCATAGAGTACTTGTAAATACTTTAAAAAATCAAGGGCACCTCAAAAAGGGCCTTGTGTTTTAATAGTATAGATTATCATTACACTTTTATATAATTTTTATTTTTTGTTTATAAATCAAAACTCAATTAAATTTAAATTTCTGATTATATTTTATGATAACTAAAATTTAAATTAATCAATTTTCGAAAATAAATTTTGAAAAGATTCTTAAGAGATTCTTCAAAGATTTTGTTAGAATTTTCTTAAATTAATAGTTATTTTTATTTTAAATAAAAATGAAGATATAAATGATATTATAGTTAAGTTATGTGTATTTTATAAATCTTCTAAATAATGGTCCAACTTAAAATATCACACATGAAATGAAGTTGTGACTTCTATTTTAATATAATAGATATATTCTAATGGCACACTTGTAGATAGTAAGCAAATTAAAGGGATTTTAAAAAAATATGTTTAACTATTATTGGCTACGAAATCAAAGATTGTTAATTTTCTATGTATATTTTTTTAAAAAAATCTTTTTGGTTTCGATTCTATATATTGTTTAGATTTTTAACTAACTTGTGATAATGATGCTATATTTTGTAACGGTTTTGCTACATAGAGTATGACTGTCATCTCAGTTAATCCTGTAAAAAAGAACTGTCCGAGAAAAAAATTAATCTCACTCCGTAAATATATAACAGTAGTAAAATTAAGATGATATTCACTCATCATACAGTGATAGGCTCTAAGTAGTTTGATAAAAGGATAGATATTATTTTTCTGATAAATACACTCAACCATCACATTTTATTTTTATGCAATGATGTTTCTATGTTTCAGCAAACTTCAACCCTAATTTTCTCAAAGTAGGTTTTTAATGACTTAGAAAACATAGAGTACCTTAATACACAAGCAACCAAAAGTTAACGAAAATGTCCGCCATTATGCACATTGAGTTGTTGCAATAATGATTGCTTGCAACTGGCCTGGATTTTGACTCCCAAAAACAAAAAACAAAAACTATGTTAATATACTAAACATTAAAACATAGTTAATATTAGTTTGTCAAAACCAAACATAGCTTACATGTTCGTCTGTCAAAACCATCTCAAGAGAAGAATCAGCCGGGCTGATTGAATTCCATGAATGAAGCAATTTCAAGTGAACTTTCCATGCAAATCTGAAAGGTTTTAGATCATTCAAATTGCGGATTCGATAATGGAACCTATAACTTTGGAGCACGGTAGACAGTATGGAGGGTTTTTTTTTTTATGAAACTTGACAGTATATGGAGGTTTGAGAATCAAAAACGATATATATAGCTCTCATCACTGGAGGATTTTGTGGATAATTACCAAAATAAAATCGAGTATAACTAAGAATATTCGAAGCATATACACTATTGGAGATATTTTAAGTTACAACAATATATAATATTTGTTTTTTGAGATCTATTAAGTTAGATCAACAAAATCTTATTGTTAAATTCATAGTTCAAAAAAAAAAGAAAAAATACTTCATAGTTTTCATCGTCAATCTCGTTGTTGTTTTTAAAATAATGGAATTTTGTTTATAGTATTTTATTCAAAAAGAGAATATTTTTATTTCTGGATATTTTAACTCTGATTTGGACTTTGTTTGGTTAGTCTCAAAGTTTGCACCGAACCAAAATTTTGGTATATTTTAGATTACCGACAGAGTTAAGAACACAATAAAAACTATGCAATTAACCAATTACACAACGTTCGTGTATAAAATACTGATTACGAATAACATACTTAATATGTTTTGGTTAAAAATACTTTCAATTATCATTTGAGTATATGACCTTATATTACCATGTATACAGTGAGAACGTTACAAAAACCGGATTAAACCAGAGGTTAAGTCTTACACATATAGTAATTCATATAGGCATGAAAATAATTCCATGAATTAAGTAAAGAATCGACAAAAAAAAAGATACATAGATTTAGGAGTTGGTTTTTTTTTACGATTTAAAAACTATAAATATAAACATTTAATTAAAAGCATGGCTTAAAATAAATCAGTGGCAAAGAATGGTAATTATTTCAAATTCTAAGGTGATCTCCAAAAAGCTCCTTGTGTTTTAATAGTATAGATATTCTGACTCCGCCCTTAGAAGGCGGGTATATTTTTTTGTTTTACGTTTTTAAAAATTTAAAATTTTAAATTTGTGTTTTTAATTATATTTATGTTTGTATTTATATAATATTTTTTTAAAATGATTAATATTTTTTAATAATTATATTAAAATAGTTGGACAACACCTGTATCAATAGATCATGTTCTTGTTTTAATAGTATTGACTAAATTAGGACCCGTCCTTTCAAATGACGGGTATAATTTTTATTTTAATTTTTTTGAGAAATTTAAATTTTATATTTGTGTTTTTCTAATTATATTTTTAATTAATATTAGTTTAGTTTAATATAATTTGATAATTATATTAAATATGTCAGTTGCGTAATTATATACTTATGTCACATGCATTTCATAAACTATTTTAAACTTCATTCCTAAAGTTTGCAACATATTGTATTTTCTTAATAGTTACTTAAGAATTAAGATAATTAGTCAAGAATATTCTTACCCAAAAACCCGACATATCGATCCGAAAATAAAAGTACCAATGTTTTGAAACCGGACCCGGATCCGCGAATGAACCGGTAAATCCGGTGACCCAAGATAAATCTGGTTTGAGTTTTGTGAAAAAATCTAATAAAATCCGTTAAAAAGCACTAAAACCCAGAACTCGGTTTCCGGTTAAACCACTGGTTGAACCAATAAATAAATTTTACTTTTAAAAAAAAGTTTTTAATTATGTATTTAAAATATGTTTTGTATAATTTTCAATAAATAAGCTAGATTTTTCAGTTTTGTTATCGACAATTTATTAATAACTTTTTACTTTTGGTTTACTTTAGATTTTTAATTTAATTTTACTACTCATATTACACATATAAATATTTATAAATTTATAATTTTTGATATTTAAAAACTCAATAAAATCCACAAAAAAACCACTAAAACTCGGAACCCGGTTACCGGTTGAACTACTGGTTGAACCAATAGATAACTTTTACTCTTTTTATTTTAGTTTTTAATTTCATTTTTAAATCTCTTTTGTATAATTTTTGATAAAGAAGTTAGGTTTTTCAATTTTATTATCGACAATTTATTAATAATATTTTACTTTTGGTTTACTTTTTGAAAATCAATTTTATTATTCACATTACACATATAAATATTTATGAATTTTTAAGTCTTTGTATTTAAAAATCTATCAAAACCCGCAAAAAATCATTAAAACATGGAACCCGGTTACCGGTTAAACCACTGGTTGAACCAATAAACAAATTTTACCCTTTTTAGTTTCTAAGTATGTTTTTAAAATTTGTATTTGCAGATGATTGATCAACGTTTATGCAAAAGCCATATACTGTCTCAGCTTGTGTCGAAAAAAAAGATAGAGAAGTAACAGTTTGTATGAACTGATCTGCAAAGACTCTAAAAGTAATTATATTATTGAAATATTTAACTACTCCGTTGTTTAGATGTGTAATATATAAAGTTAGATTAGTGGTTAAGTAGTTATATAAATATCACGTATATAACCACTAAGACATTGTTTCCTTGTTTTTTTAAATGGACACAACTAATATTAATGGGATATACTTCAAATTTAATAGTATTGATCGGATATTTAATGAATACTAGATTTTGACCTGCGCTTTCAAAGCGCGGATTTATGTCTGGTGAAAATTTTATATAATCACATTTATATAATCCGTCTTGTATATGTATTTATATAACCCGTCTCATATATGTATTTTATATCCAGATTTATGTTCGGTAAAACTATATTATACATGTATTTTTAGGTTTTTAATTTTGAATTAGATATTTTACATATAAATCAATATAACAGTTTTATAGTTTTGATCGGTTTTTTGAAATTCGATTGAGACCTGCGGTTGAACAGATTACCGGTTGATCAAAGATAAATTCAGTTCGGGTTTGAAAAAAAAAAAAAATTTAAAAATCCAATAAAAACTACTAAAATCGAAATCCAGTTACCGGTTGAACCAATAAACAATTTTTATTTTTTATAAATAATTTTTGTTAGATAGTTGGGATTATATTTAGGAAAAAGCGGTTTAAAACCAAACCATTAAATAGTTTGAGAAAAAACGATGCAGTTTCAAACATGTCCGGTTGGAAAAATATTAAAATGATGCAGTATCAAACACGGAATAATCACATACCAAAATTGAATTATGAAACTGGTGGTTAATGACAAACCAAAAACAATTAAAAAGAAACCAATGCAAAATGTCCAAAATGTCATTAATGAATTTCAAAGAAAGTCTATTTAATAGGGGTAAACAAAGTAAAAATCCAAATGTGTTTGTATAGATGAAAGAAATTTCATTTAGACAAAAAAAAAGAAATTTCATGTAAACATTAAAAAAAAGAAAAAGAAATTTCATTTAGACAAAAAAAAAGAAATTTCATGTAAACATTAAAAAAAAGAAAAAACGTTTTGATTATTCTTTGATAAATTTGGCTTCACCTAATAAATATGGACTCTTGACGAATAGACGGTCTCTCCTTCCCTCTCGTGTGTCCCTTTGCGTCTCCATCTCTCTCTCTCTCTTCCTCCAGTCAAAATTGATTGTAACCTCCTCGTCCTTCTCTCTTTGACTCGTCTTTGAAAAAATTTGTAGTCATCATCGATTTAGGGCTTCCGAGCTTTTCTCGCCACTTCCCCCCCCCCCCCCTTCTTCCTTCGGTTTCCTTTTCCGTCTCCACTTTTTTTTTTCGAAATTTGAAAATTCCCTTTCCTAATTAAGATTTCGAAAATTATCATCATCATCATCATCATGATCTCTCTGCTTTGATCAGATCTTTAAACTATATATATAATAATCATCTTCGTAGATAGATAGCTATATATATATTATTTGTGGTTAGATCGGCTAGGGTTTTACACCATGGTGGGTACTCAAGCTATGAAAAGCTATGGAATCACGAAGCCGCTCTCTGTTTCCGGTCCTTCCTCGGCTGATTTGAAGCGTAATTTGGAGCTGGAGAAGGTAATCACTCTCTCTCTTGCTTTCGTGTGTGTTTGACTTACGCTTTTCGCTGATTTTGTTTTTTTTTTTTTGTTTTGTTATCCGAAGTTTCTGGTTGATGAGGGACTCTACGAGAGCAAAGAGGAAACGATGCGGAGAGAGCAAGTTCTTGGACGCATTGATCAGGTTTCGAATCGGCTCTTATCCTTTACTTTGTTTTGCTGTTTTAATCTCTCTAATCTTTACCCATTGATATGTATTAGATTGTAAAAGAGTGGGTGAAAGAGTTAACTCACCAGAGGGGATATTCAGATCAGATGATGGAGGACGCTAACGCTCTCATTTTCACTTTTGGATCTTACCGCCTTGGAGTAAGTTTGGATTATAGTCTCTCTGCATTACTAGGTATTTAGTCTGATTTTTTTTTTTTTTTTTAACTTTGCAGGTACATGGACCTGGGGCTGATATTGATACTCTATGTGTTGGCCCATCTTATGTCAACCGAGAGGTGTGACTCTTGTTACACAACAATGTTTTTACTGATGCCATATTGTTTTTTTAGTTTCTAACGGGTTTTTTTTTGTTCTTGCAGGAGGATTTCTTCATCATATTGCGTGATATATTGGCTGAGATGGAAGAAGTGACTGACCTTCAACCTGTTGCCGATGCACATGTCCCTGTCATGAAATTTAAGTTCCAAGGAATATCTATTGATCTTCTCTATGCCAGCGTTTCACTTCTTGTTGTGCCACAGGTAATTCTCTCTCTGTTTCCGCTCAAACTTAGGGGTGATTTTAGTAATAGTTTTATGTTATGCTATCTTCGATTTTTTTTTGTGGTGGCTTTCGTGCTTCTGTTGCTTGTTAATGGTTATGTATTGTGTCCTACTCTTCGGCCTAGGGCTGAGATATCAAAGAAACTTATTTCTCGGAAATTGTTGTCCTTAGTTAACACTTAGATGTTTGGCTGCCATTTTTTTGAACCTTCAGGCATGATTTATTCATGTACTGAGCTGAAACCTCGCCAAAGATTATATTTTCTTGCTGAGTCAGGTCCCTTGTTTCTAACAGGATCTGGATATCTCCGACTCTTCTGTGCTGGCTGATGTTGATGAGCAAACTGTCCGCAGTCTCAATGGTTGTAGGGTTGCTGATCAGATTCTTAAACTCGTTCCAAATTTCGAGGTTAAATCAATTGAATGCCTGTTTTTTTTTTTGGTAAATAGACTAATACACATTTTGTTAGCCATCTCTGACATTTATTTGCAAATCTAGCACTTCCGGACAACATTAAGATGCATGAAGTACTGGGCCAAGAGGCGTGGGGTCTATTCAAATGTAAGGTGTTGTCTTTCTGTTATTACATCTGTTGACAAAAATGTTCAAGCTCTTGACATCTACATCTCTATTATTTTGAGCAGGTTACTGGGTTTCTTGGTGGTGTAAACTGGGCACTTCTGGTTGCACGCCTGTGTCAGCTTTATCCAAATGCTATTCCTAGTATGTTGGTTTCTCGATTCTTTAGAGTATATACACAGTGGCGTTGGCCGAATCCAGTCATGCTTTGTGCAATAGAAGAGGATGAGCTTGGGATTCCTGTCTGGGATCCACGAAAATATCACCGTGACCGTTATCATCTTATGCCAATAATAACTCCTGCTTACCCATGCATGAATTCTAGTTACAATGTCTCTCAAAGCACTCTTCGTGTTATGATGGAGCAATTCCAGTATGGTAACAAGATCTGTCAGGTAAGGGAGCCGATTTTGTATATGAACAGTATCCTCAGATCCTGTTGCTAAGCACCATTTTGTCTGCAGGAGATTGAGTTAAATAAACAACACTGGAGTTCCTTATTTGAGCAGTATATGTTTTTCGAGGCATATAAAAACTACCTTCAGGTTGATGTACAAGCAGCAGATGCTGAAGATTTATTGGCTTGGAAGGGTTGGGTGGAGTCAAGGTTCCGGCAGCTGACCTTGAAGGTATATAGTCTTATGTTCGTTTGATGTTCAGGAGTACTCCTTTAGTGACTTCAGTGTCCTCTCTAACTTTTTACTGGAAAATTTTCAATAACTGGAGGGTTTGTACTCTGTTTTTTATCCAATAATGCAGATAGAACGGGACACAAATGGGATGTTAATGTGCCATCCTCAACCAAATGAGTATGTGGACACTTCCAGGCAGTTTCAGCATTGTGCTTTTTTCATGGGCTTGCAAAGGGCAGAAGGAGGTGGTGGCCAAGAGTGTCAACAGTTTGATATACGTGGAACCGTGGACGAGTTCAGGCAAGACGTAAACATGTATATGTTTTGGAGACCTGGGATGGACGTATTTGTTTCTCATGTTCGTAGACGGCAGCTTCCACCTTTTGTTTTTCCAAACGGATGTAAAAGATTTCGACTACCCAAGCACCAGAATCAACAAGGTGGAGAACCTGGTGAGACGGTTGAATCTTTGTCCGCCAATGTTGAGAGACATGCAAAGAGAAAAAACGACAATGAAATGATGGATACAAGGCCAGAGAAACCTGAGAAGCGTGCATCTGTTAGTCCACCTAGTGTAGATGTAGTTTCTCCTGAAAGTAGTGCTATCACAACTGGTGGGACTCCTCCGATTGGCATTGTGTCAGGGCCTAATGTGGAAGTTGAGGCCGAAAAATTGATCGGTAACAGCACTGAAATTAGAAAAGTTTCTCAAAATGACCAAAACCTGGAAGTGGATAATAGGGCTCTTGTTCAAGGCTGTCATGATCTGGCTGAGCCTGTAGGAAAGGATGTGAGACCTGATCCTAGAGTTGTGATAACATGTGAAGGTGGGCATAATAAAGAAAAAGGTCGTGTTGTGGGATCTGAATCCATCAATGACACTGACGCACAACCTCTTCCAAAGAGACTAAATCTGAATGAGGATGTTGATAAAGAGGAGCGGGAATCCATGTTAGGAGAAATCGCTGATGGTGTTTTGCAGAATGAATTCTTCGGACGGAACCTTGATCATGAGGTTATTTATCCTATTCGATGATTATAGTATAAAAATCGTAAAAAATTGGCCAAAAATGTCTTGAACGTACTGATCTTTGTCATCATGGGTTATTACAGGGTTTTTTGGCTGCTGCGAATTTGGAGTCATCTGGTGAACATAGAAACTTGCATTCAGATGGATTGTTCAAAAGTGGTTTGTCAGAAGAACTTCAGGTTTTTTATTCCAACTCTTGTCATTTGGCATTAGGTTTATTCTCCGGTAGATTTTTCACGTTTGGTATCTTGCTTAAGATATCTATGATTTTATATTTGATAGATTGTGATTTGTGAGTGTCACCACCCAGTGCATGACATGTTGAAGGGTGATCTCGTGCTTTTGTTTGAATAAACTTGATATGACTAGCTTAAATTTGAATGTTGTGCTATTTGATGTCTAAAGCATGTCTACCTTATGCTACTTTAGTGATCAATATTACTCTCTTTCTTACCTGAGAATGGGTCTATCTGCAGCAGATTTGCGTTGCAATCATATGTTTTCCCTCGTTCGCTTATAAATTTATTTTTTCGTGTCTTAGTCAAATAATTTACTCATGGGGAGACCTGAAGACGGAGCTAGGTCAGAATCTTTGCAGAATTCACTAATGAGGCATGTTCTTTTGCAACCCATTTGTTAATTTATGCAAATCATGATCTCTTTATGCTCTTGTTTTGGTGTTTTCTTGCTTCTTTTTTTGTAGCAGCAACAGATTGGGCTTGAAGTCGATAGTGTGAGGGTCTCAGCAATGGTGATGAGACCTGCAAATAAAGAAAAGGATATAAAGACCAAAAAAAAAAAACAAAAACAAATAAGAAGAATCAGAGCAACTCACTGTTGCTTTGGACTACTTCCAGAATTCGACACTCATTGGTAAGGACACCTAAATTTGAAAGGAAAAAAAAAATAGAAAAGCTTAAAAGAGGAGAAAAGATTAAAAAAAAATCCAATAGATTGAAAAAAGGAGAAAAAAAAGAGATAATGATTTTGTTTGTTTGGTGGGATATGGGTGAGTATCCAAACACTGGGAAGAGCGAAGAGCTTGAATAACTGTGTTTGGGAGGTAAAGGCCATGCCTTATTCAGTGCTTCAGAAGGAAGTTGGGATAGTGAGGTGTGAAGCTTGTGCTGGTTCAAATGCCTTTTGTCTGACAATTGCAAATTGCAGAAAAGAGAATCAGTGAGGTGGCCATGAAAGAAGGCAAGTGAGTTGTTTCTGTTTGCCTTTTTGCAGGGTATTTCAGACACTTCTTTTATGTATTTTGTATTCTTTCAGATTGGAATCTTTCAATGTTTTATGATTTTCTGCATAAAAACTCTGTTGCTACTAGCTCGTTTCATGATAGGAGGTGCATTCCTAATCATCATTTGTCATCTTAATGTGACTACAAATGATTTCTTGTGCACCTGTCAACTTGTTCCTATGTTGACGCTGGCACTGTTACTTTGAGACTAGAATGTTTTGAACAAACCTACGCATAGGATATAGACCTAAGCCCTGTTCGTTTCTCAACCGCTGCGTCTAGCGGCTGCAGCCAAAAATAAAACATGATATCTCGGCAACACACAACACCGATGATGTACAGCAGCTTGTTTTCTGGTCGCAGCGTCAATTAACAACTAGTAGAAGAGACGCTGAAATAATTAGCAGCAATAGAGTTTCCTTTTTTGTTCTCTGAATAACCGTTAGCGGTCACCGCAGCTTCAGATTCTATTATTTTTAATCACCTCCACGGCTCTAATTAGTGAGTCAAGTTGAGGCAGCTCATGAAAAATCTAAATTTATCGGGAATTAAGCTGAGTGTCTGAGTTGAATGAGCTAATTCATTTGTGACACCGTTACGAACTTAATTCGGTTAGACCTATCACAAGGAACCAATTCCAAATTTACGACATCCAAACCAAACTAAAAAGTTGGGTCTTCTTCAATCGGAGGCAGAACTAGGCCTGGGCATAAAATCCGGAACCCGAAATCCGAACCGAACCCGAACCGAAAAACCCGACCCGTTATCCGACCCGAAATGTAAAAATACCCGAACGGGTCTTGTAGGGTGGTATAAAAAATATCCGAACCCGAAGTGTTATTAACCGAACCCGAACGGGTAACCCGAAAAACCCGAAACTAATAGTTAATATAAATATTTTGAAATATATATATATAAGTATTTTAGTTATTAAATTTAATATTCGTGGTAATATGATATATAATAATAAATATTAACAATATTAAAAATATTTCAAGTACACAATTAGTTATAAATAAGTAATTTATAATTTGTTCATTGGAATAACAAGTCTACTCTCTATAATATAATGTATATTGTTTACAAATAATGTTTGTTTTCATACTTGATTTAACATTTTATTGTTATTTTAGCAATTTTATGTGAGATAGATTAGTTTTAACTAATTTAGCTGTTTTTCTTTATGTTTTCTTTAAGTTTTTGTTTTTTTTACTTTGGTTATATCCGAACCGAACCGATATAACCCGAACCCGAATGATATATGGTTACTTTATGGGTTTTAGGATGCAATATAATTATTAACCGAACCCGAAGTGTTATTATCCGAACCCGACCCGTACTAATGAAATTTTACTATGGGACCTAGAAGCGTAAATCCGAAAACCCGAAAATCCGAAAAACCCGATCCGAACGCCAACGGGTACCCGAACGCCCAGGCCTAGGCAGAACATTACTAAACCAAAACAACCCAGATCCTATCCATAGTGTAAATTGGGTCGGATCCAAACCATGAACAAAAACAAAGGTTTGGTTTTGGGAATCGGATACTATACTAGTTATACCTCATTTCCCTCTCTTCTCAACTCATCTCTATCCATCTCTACAATGGCGTCGTCCCACTGCACGATGAGAGGTGCTGTTGGAGTACTCCTCCTCCGATTCTCCACCAATGGAGTCGTCTCTTCCACCAGATCCATTCTCAACTCCGGAAGAAGAAACCATCATCGTCTTCTCACCATCCCCAGCTCTCTCTCCTCTCTCTCCTCAATCTCCACTCACACCACTTCCAACTTCACCCGCGGGCAGAACAGCATCAAGCCTCAGCAAGTCAGAAAGATTTGGATATCTTCTCCTCTTTGTATGGGTCGTCGCTCTTCCAAAATCGCTGGCCGAAAGGTCCGTCTTCAGAGTTCCAATTTTGAATGCTTTACTAATGATTGTAAATGCTCTCAGGAATAATCAAATTAGTAGTTTCTAGAGCTAGTAATTGTTGATGCCCACCACTTGTTTGATGAAATGTCTTTTAAGTAGGTTTGTTCAATAGGTGTTGTACAAAAAAAAATAGGATTGACCCAGAGACATTGTGTTTTTCTTTTCTGGTGAATACAGGGGGCTCAAGATTCAAAGAAGGCGAAGCTATACTGTAGGATTGGCAAGGAGGTTGTATCTGCGTAAGTCTTTAACCTTTGTTTTTCTCTATGTTGCATATTCTATGTTTAGTTTGTTGGATTCAACTTCTTGTGTGTGAGTCTATGACAAAGAGGATCATTTGTTTTTTTTCTTTTGTTATATCATCATTCAGTGTCAGGAAAGGGGGTCCAAACCCAGTGTCCAATACAGTTCTAGCTACCATACTTGAGAAAGCAAAAGACCTAGATGTACCCAAGGACATTGTGGAGCGTAATATTAAAAGGGCTTCTGAGAAGGGCCAAGAAGATTTTATCGAGAAGATCTATGAGGTTTATATCTCACACAAGCTTCAAACTCTAGTTTTTGTGTGTTTCAAGTGTTAAGTTTTGACGACTCTGAAATAAACTCTCCTTTTAGGTATATGGTTATGGTGGAGTTAGTATGGTAGTCGAGGTCTTAACAGACAAAATTAATCGATCAGTTGCAGCTGTTAGATCTGTTGTTAAGGATTATGGAGGCAAAATGGCTGATTCAGGATCTGTCATGTTCAAGTTTAGACGAGTTAGGGTCGTCAACATAAAGGTCACCGAGGCTGACAAAGACCAGCTCTTTATTATTGCTCTAGATGCTGGAGCTGAGGATGTTATTGATCCCCCAAGTTATGAAGATGATACTGATGAAGATAGGGAAGAAAGGTATAACACTTTAAATTCTGAGTGTTTCAGCATATTTTTATTGTCAGTGATTTTTTTTTTCTCTTCATGATGATTCACCAGTACATTTTCTTATGTTTTGTATTGTTACATCTGTTTCTTGTCTCTACAATTGTTCAGGTACTACAAAATTGTAACTTCTAACGAGAACTACTCAACAGTGTTGGCGAAGCTACGCGATGAAGGAGTGAACTTTGAGCCTGACAATGGCTCTGAACTTCTCCCTCTGACTACAGTTGAGGTAGTGTGAACCTTTGCTCTGTTCTGTTTCCTCTGTGCCATAACCTTTTCAGCATGTCTTACACCCCCCAAGATATGATCCCTCAAATAAGTTCTTTCATTTAAACTTGTCTTTCCCTCAAATAAGAGTCGCTCTTATCAGTATTCATCAGTCATTCTCTGGGAAAATAAGATTACTGGGGTTGTTGCAGGTGGATGATGAGGCCATGGAACTGAACAAAGAGCTTATGCAGAAACTACTTGAACTTGATGATGTTGATGCTGTTTATATCGACCAAAAATGAACAAATACATTACAGGAAGTTTCACTGGGGGTCAATCTCGGAAATAGTTTTTGGTTCAAGGCTGCATATATTGTGAAGAAGGAATTATGATGGTTCTGGAACACACTTACGATTCACTTCTAGTTTCCAGTTTGAAGCTATAAGATCACTATTGTTACCTTATAATTCTTAATAAATTGTTTCTTAACCGAAGACTGTTTAAACAGTTTCTTTTTTTTAATCATCATCACTTCAATATTTGTTGGGGTTTATTTTTGTATGTATTAAGTTAAGCTTATGTATGCATCCGAACTGTAAGCGTAATGCAAACTGTTCAGGAACTCGAATTAATCATGAAAAGTTGACATTGCTTCCTCTGTACTCAACCTAATGCAAGCTGCGATGCTATGCTTAACTTCAAAGACGTTACTCAACACAAACCAAGTTCAGTCTCATATTCAGATCAAAGACTTTTCGCCACAGCACCTATTACATTCCTGTTGGGGAAACGGTAAAAACACACATGGGCCCAGCATGAATAATTGTTTTCCACACTTTTGTGACTTTTTGAAGAAAATATTTAGACAGTAGCAGTTTGAATAAGAAAACTTTTTATGTAGAAAACCTATCGATATAAGAAGTAACAACTACGGGACTCTACTCAAAATTTGCTGTATAAAGGAATATGATTACAACTACTTCCTTCATGTTCCACAAAAAGATATCAAGAGACTAATTTTCCAAAGATGAATCTCTCATCACAAGTACTGATCGAATATTCAGATTTTTGACTGATTTTTTTTGTTCCAATAATCAATTATCTGATATGATTCGATTTGTAAATCATCCAGAAATATTTGGTGTTCTGAAATGTCCAAAAAATAGATGTCTTGGATATCTAGGAATTTTTTGAGGTTCTAAAATAATTTAAAATAATAATTTACTAAAAAATAAAATAGTTAGTTTTTTAATTCTAATTATTAATATTATAAAATTAATACATAAAATATTGTAAGACTTATATAAAATATAATAATTATATAAGTTATATGTACAATATTTACATATATATATTTATATAAAATATAATAATTATATATGTTATATATATAATTACTTAAACATATATGTATATATATGTATATATGTGCATATATCGAATATGATTGGATAGTTTTTCTAAAAGTATTAGTATTTATGATTTGATTTGCTTCTTACGAATATTGCATATTAGTATTGTGAGTTATGGTTATACAGATTTTTCTGTTCAATTGAACAAAATTCATGAATATTTTGCCCAGCTACAGGCACATACTACAATCTTTTCTTACAGTCGGTAGTTTTAAGAAGATATAAAGAGTTTTGGAAAATTGTATGATCCCTCTGCAATACTATTTTTAAGTATATTATTCAGTTGGCATTTCTCAAAAACACTATAATCTTTGTAAAACTTTTTTTATTTTCCTCCATTTAATATCAAAATACCTATATTAAAAGAAAATATATTTCCTTTGTTTTATATTGTAAGGATATCACCAATCTCATTTTATTTTTACTTAAAAATAGAATAAAATGGAATATAGAATAAATAATGTTTTAATCTTATTCTATTTTCTACTCCACAATAGAGTAAAAGATGAGCTTGTTCTATAAATAGAGTAATCTATTTTTTATTTACTTATTGTTCCATTATAAAGTTAAAAATAGAGTAGGTAACAAGAATTATTCCGTATTATATTCTACTCTGTTTCAGAAGAAAAATGAAAATTTACATTAAAGATGTTTTCAAAGACGATGCATCATATTAGAAGGTTTGGATGGTTTGATGGAGATGACAAACATGAGAGATAGCCTATAATATTTATGCCGAAAAAGAGGTTTTCATATGGGTATTCAAAAGAATGAAGAATTTATGACAGTTTCATGTGACATTTGCAAGAGACTATTCCTAACTGATGAAGATGGTTTTAAAACCAACAGAATGGTCACTATACACAATCTATCTGGAAGATATTCAGATCCTGAATGAGAGATTTAATCATTTAATCACTTAGTGGTTATACATGTACCAAATTAAAAACACATAATACAATGATTGATAATATGGCATGTAGTGTTCTGAAACAGTTGTTTTGTCGTTTAGATGTGGAATTACCAAATTAGTTTACATAGTCTTTATTGGATTTGTACGTTGATTACAAAAAAAATTGAGATGCTCTAAGTAGTTTTAGGAAAAAGTATCTTGGTTAAAAATGTATGTAGTTTCCATTTTTAGATAACTTTTGTTATATAGTGTAACCAATTAAATAAATTTATGTATAATTGGTTCAGTTAAAACTATTTTATCTATTAAATGATATTTAAAAAATATTTTTTTTATTCTTTATGCTTTTAACTAAAACTATTTATATTATAAACCAGAAAGAATATTATTTTTTCCCTGATTAATTGACAATCAAATTCGGAGGAATGTTAGTAGCATAAAAGTAAACTGATTTTGTGTATGTTTGTGATGATCTAGAGGAATCTATTTTATTAAAATAGGAACATGACTTATTGATAAATATTATGTCTAATTATGTATTTTATTTATTTAAGAGATTATTTTATCAAATTAAATTAATATCAAATCTAAATATAATTATAAAAAATCAAATATAAAAACTTAGAACGGGTCATACTCTAGTGTAATTTTAAAGATGATGCAATTGTTTAACATATCGAATGTTATATTATTGATGTATATTTTAAAAATGGTTAGTTGATTTGCAGATTTTGTTAGGTTGATGGAGAAAGAATAGAACATTCAATCATTTGTTTTATTACGTATAGCCTTTATTTATTTTAATCTAAATATTGTAAATGGTTGGTTGATATCTATTCTACTAAAAGGTAGAGTAAAAATTATATATATACTATAGATCTATTTGTTATACTAATTTAAGATGTCAAAAAAAAAAATACTAATTTAAATGGTCTTACTAAAACTTGTTTATAGCAGATAAAATATAGGATCCTGAATTAATCTATGTAATTATTTATGGATTTTGCTCTCCAATCATAGGTCTGATTAGAAAATTATCTATATCACATCAAACAAAAATGATGTAGTAGTAATTAAAGCAAATTGAATGATACTCAAGTAACACCGACACAACGGTGTAAAAAACAAGCACACTTAACACATGGTGCTGCGATATCGCTGTCTAAATTTATAGCAACAAAGAAAAAAAGGAATGGATCAACATGCTCGAACAAAAGGAAGGAAAAATGTGGTTAGTCTTGCATGGCAATCATGACAAGATAATTATCACCAACTTTTAAATTACAGGTATTTTCAAGGTTCAGTATCTAACATTTATATATAACTAGTGGTATTCCCGGGCTCCGCCTGGGTTTTCTTATCTAAATTTTAAATTTTAGTTAAAATTAATCTATTGTGTTAATTTTAAATATATATAATGCATATATTTTTTTTTGTAGAAACAGAGGTTTGAACATAGGAGTTAGTTGTAGAAATAACTTTAAAACAAATAAGCTGGATTAGTTGTAAAGAGCGGTCGGAAACCTGATTTGGACGAACCATTTTTTTTGTGGATTTTTTGGTTACAGATGATGATGCTGCTGTGGATGCTTCAGAAACACTTAGCTGTTTTGGAGATCTCCTTTTAGTTTCCTTGCCTTTTACTTCAACTGGCATCTTCACCATGACTTCTGTAAATCTTGATGCTTGAGTTATCAAGAATTGAGAGCTTCGGATCACAACTGTGTAGTGATAGAATGTAGAAGATACGTCCGTACTGGTGCCTCTTGCAATTTCAGTGCATTTACAGTGTGCGTAACTGCAACAGTTGCAGTTTAATTAAAGTCAATGGAGAGGGCTGAAAATGTCTCACTAATTCTACTGATGTGGGCAGCAAGGACGTTCGTGGATGCTTCAAAGTAATTGGTTACAATCTCAGATTTTTGAAGTTTTTGTCGTCACAACTGTTTAAACCTGTTATTGTGTGGTAGTTATTATCACTTTATAACTTTTAAGCTTGCCTGTAAAATACAGAGGATGTGGTATATATGTATTTTCGCTCTGCACTTTGTCGAAGGTTTTCTAAGACGTACACGTTTTCACAAGCTGAAACGAAAGATGTAAAATGCATGTGAACAGACTTCATATTTCTTGTGGGTTTTTTTCCCTGAAAAAGACTTGCATTAATAATTGAAAGACAACCACTACAGTTTTTAAGCAAAAGGAAACAATAAGGAAAAAGATTCAAGCTGAAAGGAAAAGATAGTTAAGCATAATATGAAAAATATAAACTTTGGTTGTTCAATAGTAGTGGACTCATTCCACGCGTGCTCTCTTCCCGGTCTTCTCACCAGCACTCATTGGTTCTTGGGTCGATGCTAACGTTCGGGTATAGAAGCATCAGATGTAAATGGCTCCTCTCCATCATTCCTAGTCTCTCCATCTCTCCCATCTGTTCCCAGCGAAACATGCAGGTAGCACTTTTTCAGGGATCTTCTCCCCTTCATAGTAATGATGTAAACAAACATAAACTTTATATATTGTAAGCAGCAACAAAGTCATAAATTAGATGAAGAACAAACAGGCATAACGAAGGCTGGCATAGGTGCAAGCTCTCGCTCAGGAAATATGTGGGATATGGTGAAGGTCTGGTGCTTTGACGTAAAATTGAATTCGTTCAGTTTAAGCTGGAAGGTGAAGGTTTTCACAACATGCTCAGGTAGGGACTCAGAAAGCGCTGTATTAACCTGGGCATCAACACCTACCCCTGCAGAACGTAAAGCAATATTTATATATATCATTGATCTAAAGTAATAGTAATACTTAATAGGTAATTGTTGATTTGAGGCAATACCACAATTTGTGCAGCCTCAGCAGCTTGGATGTTAGTCAGTTTAGCCATCTCCAAATCAAACCGAGGAAACATGCAGTATCAGTGTTGTTTGACACGGACAATGTCACACAGTACCTGTTCCATACAGAGAATTAACAGGAACGTATTTATTTGATATGCCATTTGATTTTAAAATGCCAAATACATACATCTAGAAATTCTCACCTGAGTGATGCCACAGCATTTGTTTCATTACATGTAACACATGTGAAGGAAGAGACGTCTCGGACGAGTTTCTTAAAACACCCACAGAATCCAATATAACACCAACCGTCATCTTGTTGGATACCGGTCACTCTAGCCATGCAGAGAAACTCAATTATCTGTTAAGTGAAAAAGCAGAAAAATTAGGAAAATAATCACAAATCTAAGTAACCAAGACTCTACCTGAGAATCAGCAATGATAATAAATTGGTTGAGCTCAGAAACTGTAAGCGGTTCAATCTTCTGCGCATGAACAACCTTTGATGAAGACATTGTCTGCTTTGCTTCATTGCCTGGCAATCTGCAGGGGAATAAACATGAAAGACATTTAAACAAAGACGCAATAAAATTTCAATATAGACAAAGTTGCGTCTCATTGATCTGCTCTGCTCATGTCTGGAATGGAGTATATTTATAGAATTAGATTTAGACGGTTACTCTGTGGGTTAATTATGTAGAAGTGGGAGCAAAGCAGGAATTAGTGTGTCGTTACGGTGAGGAAATCGTAAGGCCGATCGACGATCACAAAATCTAGAACTCTTGTCGACAGCCGCTTGAAACTCCACAGGCGAAGTGATGAAGAAACCTAAATTGACTCTGGGCCTGGACTGGTAATGAAAGCCCAAACGAAATCAGAAATCAAACACAACACCAAACGGAATTAAAAGTCCAAAATAAAATCACAAAGCATAAAACGTAAGAATAAACCAAACACACCGTTTCATTAATATATGCCACGTGTCATCAAAACCCCCAAGGATACTTTATTACTCCCTCTGATTTTTAGAAATAGATGTTTTAGAAAAATAAATTGTTTCACAAAGATGTATTTTTTATATTTTCTATACAAAAATTGCAAATTTCAATAAAATTGATTGAATTTATTGAAAGACTATTGGTTAAAATGTATTGGAATTTGAAAATTTCTAAAAATGATGTATATTTAATGTATTTTCTTAATATGTGTGAAAACATCAAAACATACATCTTTAAAAAACAGAGGGAGTATATAAGATCCCTCTGTTCCAAAATGTTTGGAATGAATGCTCTCATATTAAAAATAATATTTTTTTAAATTAAACTAACCACTTATAAGATACGTAACAATATTATAATTAAACTAACCAATTATCTAGACTATTAAAATTATTTTATATTCTGAAACATAAAAAAAATTCTTAAAAATCTTAGGTTTTGTAATCTATTTCAATTTCTATTTTTCCAATTATTGTATCCACTTGCAAAGAAGGAACAAGTAAACAAAAACACTTAATTAATATAAGGAAAACTTGACACAATTTTGATTTGTGTTATTTATTAAAAACTTACTAGTTAGGATATATTATAAAGTAAAACTTCGAAAGTACAACTATTTAGAAATACAACTATTTAGTATTGAAGGATTGGGTAAAGAAGACTTCAGCTTTATTTTTTTGAACTGAAAAATAATAACACTTATCTGATTTTGTGTGATTGTCATTTTTCACGATTTTACGTACTTTGCAGAACTCGGTTATGTTCTGCAAGTTGTCTCATAGCAATGATTTTTTGTGTGTGATTGTCATTCAGATTATACTCGAAAACGTAAGCTCAAAATTAATGAAGCTGCCGATAATTTTAATTAAATATGTAGAATGACAGTTAATCTGTATAAGCTGTCACAGTTAGAAAATAATTTTATTGTTAATACAAAAAAAAAAATTCTTGTACGGAACTTAATACAAATTATTTAGATCAGTTATACTAGATGTTTTGTCTACACATGCCGACATACGGACTTATTTTTGTTAGATACTTATTAATAAATGCAATATTAATTAAAAATAAAAAATAAATTTATACTGTTTTATGAATCTTTCAATTTATTAATTTTTATGTTTTATTGATTTAAAGACATTTATTTTTGGATAACAACATTAGTATTTTGTTATTTTAAGATATATTGTTATCTTTAACCAGTCTTTTATTATATTAATTTATAAACAATTATCAAATTAAATGAACAAATATATAATTTCTAATATAAATTGATGTTATTAAACCAAATTCTTGGAATTACCAAAACCCACAAAATCTCAAAACAAAAAAAAATACAAGAATTTAAACCGAATCCAACTTTACTTATTACATTAATCAAAATAAATAAAACTATTAATATATGTATAATTATATTGTGAAATGCCACATATAATAACTAAATAAACACTCAAATAGACAAACCATGTTGACAAACAAAACACTAATATGAAATGTATAAGATAAGAGTATTTTCTATTATTGTTATTTTCATTTCTAAATGCTATAATAGAGAAAAATAGACTATAGTCAATCTATATACTTTTTTACTCTAAAATATATATTGCTATTCTCCTGTAAAATAGTATTTATTATTATAAAATCATAATTTTTATTTTCAATTGGTATTTTAATTTTAACACTTTAATAATTATGGCTAAAAATCGTTTTAGTAAATATCAATTTTATAAAAAATCACATTTTCTTTACATAATAGTCTTGTAAGAAATTTTAATTTAAACAAAGTCATAATTTGGTGAAACTCTTGAAAAAAAAAGAGTTAAGTTAATTTTTTTTTAGAAATATAAGGTTTATAGATAGAAGAATAATAATTTGAAAATATTGCCTTTTGGAGGCAGATATTTTGAAAATATTTTTAAAAGATAATTTTCATTCCTAATAAAAATATATAGGAAAATAAAACAAATAAAGGTTATTTTTCTACTTTAACAACAAATAAATGTTACTCTTGCAACTGAATAATAAGAATAAAAAATACCACGAAAAATCACTTTAACAAACAAATATAAATCAGATTTACTGTTGTTGCTTATATACATTGTTAATAATTTAATAATTTAAAAAATTTACCATGACAGATTAAGTTTACAAAAATATAAATAAATTTTATTTTATAAAAATATTTAAATATTATAGTATAATGATAAATCTAATTATTATGTGTGTATATATACTACTAATTATAAAAATTAACAAATAAGAAAGAAAACATAGATAAACACAAAATAAATACATGGAATTATATTTTATTTACTTTTTTCAAACACTTTTTTCATTAATTTTTTAGATATTTTTTATAATATTAATTTATAGTCAGTTAAATAATAAATTATGTAATTCTTCATTAAAGATATCAAAGCTTTAATCAGCTTAATTAAAATTGTTAATGAAAACTAGTGACTCAACCTAAAGTCATGGAGAAGGTGATAAATGAGCAAAAATTATTTTATATATTTAAATAAATAACAAATATTAATAATTAAAATAATTATTACAATATATGATAACAAATTAAATTTATTAAATATATTCCCTTCCTTTTATAAGTATTCAGCTTATTTTTAATATATTTAAAATAATAGATTGACCTTTATAGTGCGATCTTATTTAATTTATTACATAATTATCTATTATTTAAAATTTAGCAGTATTTATATAAGAGTTCAAAATATTATTATATAAGTAAATAGACTAAATACTATAAAATATTTAATTCACAACTATTATTCTGTCTCCACTTAATAAGTTTTCTTTATACTTTTGTCAGTGAAAACGCAAACTTGCATTTTTTGCATCTTTTTCCGTTCTGCAGTATTTTCATGGCCGTTTGACAATCCATCAGCATGGAAGGACAGAGGAACAAAATTACAGCTTTGGGTCGTGATACGCATGACGATGCCGTACTCCGGGTGTGCTAATATTTAGAGGCAGCCGAAATATGTGAAATTATTTCGCCTCTATGGCTATCATCTGTTTGGATGCATGAGATAATGTTAAAGGAGTGGAAAAGCTGCAAGTGGAACTGTGGAAGTTAAAGTAAAATATATACATATGTGTGAACAAAAAAAGAGTAAAATATATACATATGTGTGAACAAAAAAAGAGTAAAATATATATATACATACAGTATATTTGAGTATGCATTAATATGCAATGGTCATTGCATATAATCAGGGGCGGATCCAGCAGCTTATATAGTATGTAGCACATATATAAATCATATATTAGGGGTATTTGCATAAATTTGAGATAATTAGTAAGGGAAGAAATTAAAACAGTGTGTGGCACATACCCCACCACATCTCTACCTAAGACCGCTCCCGCATATAAATGATGATATCTTTTTTTTGTAACAGTATAATGATGATATCTTGCATGATGATTCTTACTTTAAGTTTTTGAGGAACTGATTTGCGGGTAGTGGAAAACCGAATTCACTGAGAAAGCTAGCTGATCATGACTCTGCTTGTTTTGCAGGGTACCATTAGTGAAAAAATGTACCGACTGCATGATCTTAACAAAAGCTAGTGTAGTATTTTGCTTTTTTCAAATACAAGTATATATTTAGAATGTTGATGATATTTTGAGCGTTGAGCTCCCGTGTGATATATTTGTATATTTGGTTACTTGTAAAACTTAAATATTATATAATAAATCGATTTTATAAAATATTTTGGTTCTGTAATATTTGGTATTGGTTCGGGACAAACTTGACGTTTTTTTCCCTGTGCTAGCTATCTCTGTAAAGGTAACTAATAGCATCCATAATGAGAGTTCTTGAGGGAGTCCTTAGGAAGTGTGTAGCTCATTTTCTTCGAGTGTGTGTCAAAAAGAATGTTTAAAATCCTTTGGTAAGGATTGATCCGTGACACTGTTCACGGGTCCATTGACCACGTGGCGACTCGTGAATAGTCATCTTTTTTAAAAAAAAAAAACCGAAATATTCCAGATTAATCAGAAATGTCCTTGTCGCTAAGGACTCTAATGAGTCTCACCGTTGCGCATGGTCTAAGGTTTTTACTGAAGGAAAGAGGTGGGAAAGAGTTTCATTTTATTTTTAGTTCTTTTCCGAAGAAAAAATAATAAATCTTCAGTTAAAAGAAAATTAATCAAGGAGTGAAAGTGACATGAAAACATTGTGGTGTGGTAGGGGACACCTATTGAGTGAGATAATCCGACCAATCAAAAATTTAAGTAATGTCTTTGTCTTTGTTTTCTTATTTTCCAACTTGAAAAAGCATTAGTTTTTTTTTGCTAAAAAAGCATAAGTACGATTGAAATGAAGAAAACGAATATAGTACTGCACACGAATAAACAATTTGATTGGATCCCTTTATAAAATTTCTTCATTTTTTTCCCTTTATAAATTTTCTTCATGCATACGTGACGTTGCCGTTTACAAATTTGGTAGACCACTAAAAGCAAACGAGCCAAAGACGATTTAACAGGATCCTGAGAATATTTCCATTAGATGGTATCTATAAGTCATAGATTCAGTTAATTTATTGATGTAGTGGGAATCTCTTCGATCGGGTTCCTTTTTTAGAGGTCAATTTATCATGACGACGAACATACGCGTGATGGTTACTGATGTGGTATTTATTTTCCATTGACTTTTTGAACGCTGAACTCAGCCAAAACCCACATGATTTGATTGGTACCCAAATAAAGTCGGAGAACAACCGAACAAAAGAGTGAACACATATCTGAGATACCTTACGTACAGCTGATTTGTATTGTCACCTACTTGTGTTTTAATTTACATCAGACGTCGAATATGGGAATCTCAATGTAAAACAATTTACTTAGAGCTTTGTACTAGTCTGTTTTCTTTCTTCTTATATTTCCAATAACGATTTTTTCTTGGGCGTATTGATCTTTCTCTCCTAGCAATAGCATAAAGCAATAGTTGCTCAAAAAAAAAACATAAAGCAATATTAAATTAATTAAACAAAGTTTAGTTATTTGTTCTCCGGAAATTCTATCAATGGATTTTTTTTTGGTATTCCATTTTTGTATTTTGACTTTGTGTTTTAAAGATAAACAAAATTCTAATTTTCTCGGGAAAAACACAAAGTTTGAATGATTAGTGACCCCAAAAAGATATTAATAACACAATCACGTGTACGATAAAAAGAAACATGGAAAGCTTATAGTATGTGTTGCTTACACTTTCTTTTCCAAGAAAATTTGACGTTGTAAAAGATATTATGGGTATCGATATTTGGTGAAACAAAACTATATTTTCAAGAAATTAATCTTACTCATATTTCCACAAGCTTTCTTGGAAAAGTGGGTACGTAAACTCTTCTTGGGTAGCCTCTAACCATGGAGGCATCCAGTCTAGCCCTTCCAACGAGTCGAACAACGCCAAATCTTTCTTCAACTCGTTGTCCAAAGTCGGCAACTCCACTATTTCTCCTAGCTCCTCTGAAAGCGTAGATGGAGACTGGGGCGACGCCTTTTCTTCGCTAGTCTCAGTCTCACATCTAGTTGGAGATGGCGGTTCATCCTCGAGATGAAGCGATAATGTTTTGATATTCATAAATGCAGCCTTTGTTGCTGCGGCCTGGATGTCGGCTGGGCTGAGCGAGACAGGTCGTGGCAAAGAATCTGAGAGCTCTGGAAAGTTAACACTACAAGAAAACACGCAGATTCTGAGGGAAATACCGAGGGAAAATGAGTTCCTCGAAAATTTCTGACAGAATATCGAGGAAATACCGAGGAAACCAAGAAATGGGGTTTCCTCGAAATTTCCTCACTATTTTTTGAGGAAATTTCGAGGAAGACCAACTTCCTCGGTATTTTTCGAGGGAATACCGAGGAAACCAGGGTCGTCGGAAACAATCGACGGATATTTCTAATATTTCGACGACATCTTGTAGCCGTTAGAGAGCCGTTGGGTGAGCCGTTGGGGATTTAAACTATTTCGAGGAAATTTCGAGGAGATGGCTGTTTCCCTCGAAATTTCCTCGAAATTTCCTCAGTATGCCGGGACAATTTCATCTATAAATACAGCCACCCCTCTTCCTCTTCATTCACTCCATTTCTTTTCTTCTTCTCTCCTAGTCTCACGAATTTGATTCCAAAAAAACATGTCTTCTTCAAATTATTTTCGTTCTTGGATAGATCGTCCTCATTTGGATCCGGACACGAGATTGCTAACGGAAGAATACAATCAAGGTATAATCGAGTTCATGAGGGTAGCTCGCCAACAACCGGAAGCAGAAACAGATAAGTTAAGATGTCCTTGCTCTAATTGTAAAAATAGAAAAGTTATTAAAGAGTGGGATGTTTGGACTCATCTATTATTGAGTGGGTTTACACGAAGTTACAAAATTTGGTATCATCATGGGGAAACTGATTATGAACTTGGTAGTACTAGTGAACCTCAGCCGGCGGTTAGATTAGAAGAACCAATTAGGGCGGATGTAGATTATGGTGTAGGTACTGAGCAGATGATAAATGATCATTTTAGAGGGGAAGATTTACCCAATGCAGAAGCTAGGAGATTTTATGAAATGTTGGATGCTGGAAAGCAACCATTGTACGAAGGTTGCAGAGATGGTCATTCAGCTTTATCATCTGCTATGAGACTGATGGGCATTAAAACAGATTATAACTTGGCTGAAGACTGTGTGGATGCGATAGCTAATTTTGTTAAAGGTATTCTACCTGAGGATAATGTAGCTCCAGGTTCATACTACGAGGTTCAAAAACTCGTAGCTGGGGTTGGTTTATCTTATCAGGTAATAGATGTATGCAGCGATAACTGCATGATTTATTGGAGGGCGGATGATCAGCGGACTACATGCAAATTTTGTGGGAAGCCTCGTTATAAAGATACGAGTGGAAGAGTTCCAGTGCCATATAAAAGGATGTGGTATTTGCCTTTGACGGAAAGGTTGCAGAGGTTGTATCTTTCAGAACGCACAGCGCAACGAATGAGATGGCATGCGGAGCACTCAACAGATGGTGAGATTAGACATCCTTCAGATGCAAAAGCGTGGAAACATTTCCAATCAAAGTATCCCGACTTTGCGTATGAGAGAAGAAATGTCTACCTTGGATTATGTACTGATGGTTTCAGCCCGTATGGGAAGAGTGGAAGACAATATTCTCTATGGCCAGTCATTGTTACACCATACAACTTACCCCCAAACTTGTGCTTGCGACGAGAGTTTTTGTTTCTCTCCATTCTCGTTCCCGGACCAGGCATCCTAAGAGATCACTTGATGTGTTTCTTCAGCCACTAATATATGAGTTGCAACAACTATGGGCTCAAGGTGCTGAAACATACGATATTTCGTGTAAAGAAAACTTTCAAATGCGGGCAGTACTAATGTGGACAATAAGTGATTTTCCAGCATATGGTATGTTATCTGGATGGACAACGCATGGAAGGCTATCATGTCCATATTGTCAAGATAATACTGATGCTTTCCAACTAAAACACGGAAGGAAAACGTGTTGGTTTGACTGTCACAGGAGATTCCTACCACCTGATCATCCTTATCGTAGGAGTAGGAATTTGTTTACGAAGAACAAGAGGGTGTTTGACAGTCCACCTGCAGAAATTAGTGGGAAAGGTTTGAAGACACAACTAAGAGATTTTGGTGCAGAAAGGACGCCAGACGTCGGTGGACATGCGCGTTTTCCGGTAGATGCTGTTGGAAACCTACATAACTGGCACAAAAAAGTATATTCTGGGATCTGCCATACTGGGAGGATCATTTGCTAAGGCATAATTTAGATGTCATGCACATTGAGAAGAACTTTTTTGACAACCTCATGAACACGATCCTTAACGTTCAAGGTAAAACAAAGGATAATTTGAAGTCAAGACTGGATTTAGTTGATATATGTGATCGTTCAGAACTTCATGTTGATAGGAATGGTAGGGCTCCTTTTCCCATATACCGACTTGATGCAGAGGGAAAAAATGCGTTCTTCGATTGGATTTCAAACGATGTGGAGTTTCCAGACGGTTATGCATCTAATTTGCGTAACTGTATCGACAGAAAGGAAGGAAAGTTTATTGGTTTAAAAAGTCACGATTGTCATGTGTTGATGCAGCGCTTACTTCCGTTTGCTTTCAAGGAACTATTACCACGAAATGTTCATGAAGCAATAGCAGGGATAAGTGCTTTCTTCCGCGATTTATGCGCCAGATCAGTGACTCTTGAAGGTATTGAAAATCTGAAGACTAACATAGCCATGATTCAGTGCAACCTTGAGAAGATATTTCCTCCCTCATTTTTTGATGTTATGGAGCATCTTGTTATTCACCTGGCAAGAGAATTGGAACTTGGTGGTCCTGTGCAGTATAGATGGATGTATCTGTATGAGCGGTATATGTTCCATTTGAAGAAGATGGTGAAAAATCTAAGTAGGGTGGAAGGTTCTATAGTCGCACAGATGATCAATGAAGAAATTTCAAACTTTGCTGAGTACTACTTTCCAGCAGAAGTTCAGACCAAAAACAGAAGACCTGCACGGCACGATGATAGAGGCGAACGGGCAACATACCATGTTACGGTTCCTGACATTTTCACAGATGTTGGACGACTTAGCGGAAAATCAAAGGACCGTCGACTTACTGAGCAGGAGCGCAGTCATTTGCAAACATATTTGCTCACCAACTGCGAAGATGTTCTTCAATATGAGAGGTAAGTTTATTATCTTACAAAATTTTATTTTAACAAATTAACATTTATATCTTAATTAATTACATTTTTTGTCTTCACAGGATTTTCATGGCAGAAAAGCGGTTCGAATATAGATACGCTACAGAGGCAGAACTAGAAGAAATGAAGCAAAGAGAATTTGCTGGATGGATGTTTACTTATGTGAGTGCCTTAAACAAATTAAAAAATCATTTACCACATATTTATAGAAATTAAAAAAATATTTATCACATATTTATACTCATATATATGTGCTATTAATAGGTGTCTGCTGGTTTGGCCAGAGGTGAAACATTTGACGATTGGATACGCGAGATGGTGGTTGGACCAAACTATGTTGTGAAGTCATATCCGAGATTTTGTACTCGAGGATATGCATTCACAACTGAAAAGACGAAACGTTCGCGTACGACCTATGATGCTGGCGTTTGTTCTGCATCGGGAGATGATGTATACTACGGACACATACATGAGATTTTGGAAATCAAGTATTTAGGCCTGCTTGGATTGCGCTGTACTGTTTTCTATTGTGATTGGCACGACATCACTCCAGATCGAGGTGTGAGAACAGATGCATTTGGTGTTACATCAGTTAATTCGAGACGAAAGCTGCAATATTATGATCCTTTCATTCTTGCTTCTCAGGCCGATCAGGTAAGTTATTGGTCATCATGTGTAATAATTTAAACTTGTACTAAAATTTTTTAAAATGTTACAGGTTTGTTATATCAAGTACCCCCGGATAAGAAACAGAGATGATCCATGGGTTACTGTTACCAGATTCAACCCGAGAGGCCGAGTTCAGGGGAGTTCTGAGCTGGAAGACCCACTACAACCAATCACATCCAGTAACTTAAGTGCAGCAGAAGATGTAGCAGGAGTTGGCCTTGTAGTAGATTTCACCGACTTCACAGAGGAAGCCGTCGTTCACGCACAGGATTTTTAAAACGTTTTTTGATTTTTAAAACTATTTTTATATATTAAAACTATTTTTATATATTAAAACTATTTTTTTTATTTATTAAACTATTTTTAATATATTAAAACTATTTTTAATATATTAAAACTATTTTTTGTAATTATTAAACTATTTTTAATATTTAAAACTATTTTATATATTAAATCTATTTTTAATATATCAAAACTATTTTTTGTAATTATTAAACAATTTTAATATATTAACAAATTAAATAAATAATTGTATATATTAAATAAAATTTATTTATATAAAGGTCTCAAGAGGAACATACCCGCTCTCGACAGCGTCGTGGTCGTGGTGGTTCGGGGAGCGGCTCTATTTCGGGTTCCGCATCGCCGTACAGCTCCTACCAGACATCTCCTTCTCCATTTCCCTCTCATTCTCCTCCCGCTCCCGGTGTGGCACCCACTCCTGCTCCTGCTCATGCTCCTGCTCATCCGGCACTTCTGAGAGTTGCGGAGTTTGTTCGACAGCCGGGTCGTGACCATCTTCCATATCTCACTCAGTATCCACGTTGACAGAGTCAGACATGGTAATTAAACCTATTTTTTTTTCATTAAAATTTGATTCATTTAAAATATTTAATTCTAAAATAATTAATTCTTTTTATTAGGTTTGACCGATCCGGGAACGGGATCAGCGGATGGATCAACAGTATGATGTACTCGTCCCTCGACAATGGACATCCGACTTTCACCGACTTCCCTCTCGAGAAGCAGCATATGTGGTTTCAACAGTTTGCGGTAAGTTTTCTATTTTTTACTTATTTTTTACTTATTTTTTTCATCTTTAATATTAATTTTCTACTAATTGTGTTTTATTTTCAGCAACAATTCAACTGGAATGCCGATGATACGTTGTTTATCTATTACCACTTCGTCCATAAAGTTATGGACAACTATGGGAAGCAGATGCACTCGTGGAAGAAGAAGTGGGAAATAAACAAGGTTCGTTTTTATTTATGATACAATTTTTTTATTTTTTAAAATATTTTTTTATTTATTTAACAATTTTTTTTTAAAGGTTCCAAAGGGGATGGACCCGACGGTCTGGCGGGAGTTGAGTGAGCATAGGAGTAAGAACGAAGTCAGAGCAACTTCTTCCACCAACTCCACCAACCACAAGAGCGACCGTAAGGGGAAGGGCATGTACGTCCATAACTTGGGTGCTCAGTCTTTAGCCAGTCTGGGAGATCGCTTGGTAAGCTTGTCGGTTTTTATTATATTATTTAAGATTCTAATATTTTTTTGTGCATTTCTTTTAATTACTAATGTTTGTTTAATTTATGTTTTTTCCAAGGCGCAAGAAAATGAGGGGGAGCCGGTTGATCATCTCCGCCTAATAAAGACGGCGTATACCAACAAGAAGACCGGCGAGATTGATGATGGTGTTGTGAGGGATGTGGTCACCCTCATCGACAGTCAGATGGAACAGGAAGTGTCTCAGCTTCAAACCGAGGATGACGATTCGACGGGATCGACCGGCTTGCCTCGGGTTCGGATCAACCAAATCGTTGAAGCGGTAAGTTCATTTTTTAAAGTTCAATCCTTTTTTATATTATTTAAATCTTTATATTATTTAAATTTACACTTTCTTTTTCAGTCGGTTCCAAAGAAGAAGGGCCGTTTGTTCGGTTTGGCTCGTCGGTCTCCCTCGGTTCCGTCTGCTTCTGCACCACCACCGTCCTATGTTGATCAAGAAGTCCTTCTGAGCCAGATGAGGGACAAGGATGCTCGCATATCTGCGCTGGAGTCCATGGTGGCGAGTCAAGAGGCGGGCTGGGAGGCACAGAGGAAGCTGAACGAGCAAATGATGGCGATGATGAGGAGCATGAACCCGAACGCCAACGTCGACTTCCCGAACATGCCAGACCCGGACTTCCAAACCCCGTAGTTTAATTTATTTCAAAAACTCTAAATGTTTTCTTTTCGTTTGTATGACTTTGAATTTTAAATAATATGTTTTTAATTTAAATTTTAATTTTATATTTACGAATTTAAATTTTAAAAATATTATTTTTTAAAAATTTAATTTTCGGAATATTCCGAGGAACAGATGTCCTCGGTATATACCGAGGGAAGTGTTCCTCGGTATATTCCGAGGGAGGGTTCCTCGAAAATTTTCGAGGAAAGCAGCCCTCGAAAATTTTCGAGGAACCTGTCCCTCGGAAAATTTCGACGAACCGCTTTCCTCGAAAATTTTCGAGGAACACCGTTCGTCGAAATTTTCCGAGGGACAGGTTCCTCGAAAATTTTCGTAGGTCTTTTCCCTCGGTATAATCCTCGGTATATACCGAGGGAATTGTTCCTCAATATATTCCGAGGACCTCTTCGACGAAGGACAGTCCTCTAAATTTCCTCGGAATTATGTTTCCTCGAAATTCCGTCACAAAATTTCGAGGAAATTTCGACGGAAAATGAAATTTCGACGAGTTTTTTTCGAGGGACATTTTCCTCGGTATTTCGTCGGAATACGCGTATTCCGACGAAATACCGAGGAAAAAGCCCCTCGATATCGGCGTGTTTTCTTGTAGTGTAAGAATTGCTGAGCTTCCTTTGATACTCAGTGCCGCAGCATCGTGCGCACGAGCTGCCATCTCCGCGGTGGGGAAAGTACCGAGCCAGATTCTTGATTTCTTACGAGGCTCCCTAATCTCCGAGACCCATTTGCCCCAGCTTCTCATTCGTGCCCCGCGATATACCACTGTGGAAGTCTCCTTTTTCTTTTTGGTGGAGGACCTTTCCGTGTCATTA
Organism: Raphanus sativus; assembly: GCF_000801105.2. NCBI lineage: Eukaryota > Viridiplantae > Streptophyta > Magnoliopsida > Brassicales > Brassicaceae > Raphanus > Raphanus sativus. Next base: position 35,070,330 of record NC_079514.1, on the reverse strand, counting down.
GCGACCATTCTTCTCTCGATCATTTGATGTGAGAATATTCTAATCATGTGTACCATACAATAAGAATCAGTTGAAAGACAGAAACGGTTGAGGCAATATTGAGTGTCGGCTGTTCGATTATTTTTGTTATGTTATGTTTTCAATTACTTCAAACTAGGTAGGACCTGCGCCTTGCGCAGGGTGAGATTGATTTCTAAAATTTTAATTTAATTTTAACATATGTTCTAAATTTGTAAACATAGTTTATGGATCGGTTATATAATAACATTTTCAACATATTTTTGTTCATAATTATTAACTACAGATGATAGACATTTATTTTTAACTACGGATGATAAACATATATTTATAATTTTCATCTATCTCTTCGTTCGAAAGGTACGTAGCGACCTTTTGTATACATTACACTAATTGAATGATTTTTGTTCGTTAATAAAATAATAAACCAAACTTTCATTCCGGTTTGGTCTTTTAACCAGTATCTTTGTTTTATTTAATTTTGGTTTGTGTAGATCTATCTAAGGGAGCTTTGAACAAATCAGTAACAAAAAATCAAATACAAATCCCAAAACAATCTGAAGCACTGACTGGAATCAATCAAATATTTGATAGGTAACATTAGGTTACGTGTATTTTTGTATTGAAAATAGTTAAACTATAGATAGACTACCATCAAAAATAGTTACATGATACGATTCTATAGGTTCTATAGTATAAAGAGAGGAACATTATGCATAACTGAGATCATGATATTGAGTTTTAGTTTAATTGGCAAATATGATTAAATAATATGATTTTGTGGTTCTATAGTATATCATTTATTAGGTTCGTGAATGTAAAATAATATACCATAAAAGGATAACCAAATATCTATATTATTAAAACTGAATTACATTTCAGTTTTGTTTAGAAACATAGATAGTAATATTAAAAAAAAAAATTATGTTTGAAAATAGGTATAGCATTCGGTCATTTTTTTGCTTCCTTCGCTAATGTCATTTTTCATAATTTCAGTATCACACGGCTTTAGCCAAAATCGAAATCAATAAAATATACATTATCAGTTAACTTACCATGTTTATCTGCTAACCAACTGGTTTGTTTAACTAAACAATTAAAAAAACATCGTGTACAGAAAGTCATTTTAGATATGGAAACAACTAAAATTTGACTTAAGCGTATATCTCGAAAAAATATTATTAAATTTGAATCAAAAGTGGATAAATATCCAAACAAATTTATCATTCTGGTACCTAAATAACCAGAACCAAACATGATCCGATCGAAATATTTTGGATATTCGAATGTATTTGAATCATATATACTTGAATATGTTATCTATTTTTATAGTTAATATCCAAGATATAAGCTATCTTAAAGTTGACTAAAATATTTGAAATATAAAAAAACACCAAAAATACTTAAAATATATATTTCTTCTCCATCCAAATATTCAAGATAAGTAAATTTTTAATTTAGGTAATTTGGCTTGCATTACTCAAATTTACATGTTATAGTATTTTTATTTTTAGATTTAGGGAAATTTAAAGTATATAAATTTAAAAAATTTAAAAATAGTTTAAACGGGTTATCCGGACCCGCAAAGATCTGAATTAAACCGGAATCAAAATTTATAAATAGCCGAATAGAGCTAGAATCTTTAAACTCAAAAATCTCAAACTCGAATAAATTTTAACGAAATTCGAATGGGTACCCAAATACCCACCCCTAGCTTAGTCAATATAAAATGATCAAATATTATAAATATATAACTAAGTATAAATAAATGAAAACTAAAACTGAAAATAAATACATGTGCGGTCCTACTGATCAAGATCTAGTAAATGTTAAATATGAGTCTTCTATGTGAGGGGCATATTGTGTAGACATGCTTCAAATCGCCAACAAATTAAATCTAAACTTGCCATTTATTTAAGTACTGGATCTAAAAAAAAGTTAGAGACAAAAGAATAGAGAGAAGATGATATCATTGAAGCACTTCCATCACTTATATTTATATAAGTTTCAAATTATTTCTTTATTAAATGAGATCAATATATCAAATATACGCTCGATGATACTGATTGGCAAATTGCAAGTTAAGATTTCTTCAAATGTTTTTGTTTTCGGAAGTTGATAAATACGGCTGAATATTGTTTTAGGTTAATATTAAACATTTGAATCAAGGATTTCGTTTGTGATGTAAAGATTAAGAAGGTAGTATAAATAACGGCAATCAGCACTAATTTTATCTCCACATAAAATTTTGTGATTGCAATCAAGACTTTCCATATACAATACAATATTGACCTAGATAATAATCTAAATTTGCGTGGAGATCAATATATTGATACAAAATATCACTCACTTATATTCTAAATCATAAATGTATTAAATTAAAGATCATAACTTGCAAATCACGATTATGAATTGATACCATAAAGTGTATCATTTACATTTAAATATATAGAAATTTGATTTCAAATAAATTAGTTTATCTGTGAAAACATTTCAACTTAAATTGTTCTTATATTTTTAATGTTGGAAATTAATATTCTATTTTCTGTAATTTAATTTTTGTTTGCATTGTAAAATAAAAATCACTATAAGAAAATACATATACAAAAACTACAAAAGAGATTTTGCAGGTACAAAAAATATTATAACAGGGGTTTACTTTTTTTTTTGAACTAATAATAATGATGAACTAACGTAACTAATCGATTATTATATGTACTGGTATAAACTAATGAAATAATCGATTATTACTCTTTCAATATTTCTTACCTTCTTTTGTTTCCGAAATTATACCTGCGAAATCTCTTTTGTAGTTTTTATAATATTTATAAGCTAATCGATTTTTTCCATTCAATGAAATATTTAGCAACAAAATAAAACAAACTAAACAATGGACAATAAATAACTAAAAATAACGCTTTCAATAGTTTAGTCCTGGCAAGATAATTTAAACGGTACATAGTTCATCAATTAGAATCTTAAGATCAAATGCTAAAAACAACAATGGTACAAATCAAAATATGAACGATACAATGCAAAGGCTTTATTATTCAGAAACTGAAAACCAAAATAAAATTCGAATTAATATGCAACTCATATGAAAATGCTCTTCTTGGTATCCTGAAAAACAAATCCTGTCAATGTAGTTTGTTTAAGCAAATATAGAAGTAAAATAATTAACAGATGAAAATGTTCATATATGCTTACTTGTTTTTGAAGGCTTCTATTTCTAGGAGTTCAGGGTCAAACAAAATGTGAGAACATGAAGCTCCTCGTCTATTTGAAGTCACCTGCTTATATATTTGAATCAAAAAGAGAAATCAAATCCTTTTTATCCTTGTTTCAGAAAAGGATCAAACTAAGAAACCAAAACCTTTTTAAATGTCGCATTTTGTCCTCCCGCAAAAATTTACCATATGAAAGTGTTAGTTATTTGGTTAGACAGGGCTAAGTTGATATAGAGCATATTGCAATAAACTAAAAAAAACTTATTTTTGCATCCATGAAAAAATATTGTAAAAGTTTCTACACCTTTAGCCTAGTATTGCTTCCAAAAACTTTTTACATCTCTTTTTCACCTTTGAAATGTTTCAACTCAGATATTGAGTGCATAGACTCATTTTTTGTTAGATTGCATACCGGTTCGAACTTGGTTGGTAATGATGCTGAGTAAATGAGTTTAGAAGGTCATATATAGTCAGACAACTTAGGATTTAGGCACACAAGAATTACCAGAAACAAATATTGAGTAGTTTACCCAAAATTTACGCTATTATTATATTTAACTACACGCATTATCGCCTTCCAAAATTTGGTTAGTACTATATTTTCGAACCTAATATAGGAAACAATATTCAATACGATATTTGACCAAATATTAAGTGTATAGTATAAACTTAAAATGATAACCATTTCTATGGAGGATTCGGCATAAATTACGGTTATATTAAATAACATACTAAATTAGTTTAAAATTTACAATTTTTGTTCTATTATTTACGGTTATAATAAAATGGCTTCTGATACATTATATGGCTTCTGATACATTATAAAAAATGTTTAGTTTACTTTTAATAAAATGGCTTCTGATACATCTTGCATTGAAAAAAAAACAAATATTAGATTTTACAACATTATACTACATAATTGCGTAATACATTATATGGCAATGATCTATGGTAACTTTATATATGGCAATATATTTTGATAGAAAAGGAAATCATGGAATGAGTTAATGGGAAATAGAATTAAGAGAAATAGTAATGATCTTTGACTTTCCTTAAACATGAAATGATGAAATCAGACATATCTTTGACTTTCCTTTTTACACGAAATCGTCCAATTATTCATTTTGAACTATAATGTATATGAGGAAATTCGAGTGGTACCACAATGGCATTTCTTTGTAATTTCTCTAGTGAATCAAGGGTGATTTTATATATGGGCTGAGAGTGAATATGGTGCTAACACGTCAGCATGGCACTCATGTAAATAACTTACACATTTAAGGTTACTCTTTAAAAATGCTTCTTGATTAATAAGGAGGGGATACTATATAGAGTTATTAGTATGTGTCTGTGTGGGCTCGCATAAGAGAAGTAATGTGGGGTATTGCTTGCGAGTTAGTATATATACGCTGTAAATTTCGGATGCACTTTGAGTTACTGTTTTGACGATATGAAATTAACATCTGTGTAAATCTGCGGAAAGAAAAACATGTGTATAGAGTTGTTTATAGGGCTGGGCAAAAAATCCAAACCTGAAAAACTGAACCGAACCCGATCCGAAAAAGTAGCACCGAATCCGAACCGAAATTGATTAAATATCCGAACGGGTTCAAAATTTTGGTATTTAAAGAACCGAAACCGAACCCGATCCGAACCAAAGTATTTTGGGTACCCGAATGTATCCGAAATAAATTTATATACTTAAATATATACATTATTTTTATATATAATACATATTAAAAATATTAAAAATATATAAGATACCTTTAAGTTTTCCAAAATACTCGAAAATATATGCAAATAGTCAAAAATAAATGTTTAAAATAGCTAAAGTATACTGAAAACACTAAAAATAGTTAAATATCTATTGATTTTTTATCCAAATATTCAAAGAAAACCAATTTATATGTTAAATTAAGGTATTTTGTCCAAATATTCAAAGAAAACCAATTTTTATCCAAATATTCAAAGAAAACCAATTTATATGTTATGAAAATTTATATGTAATATATTATCTTTCTTATAGATTTTGAAAATTTAAAGTATATAATAAATTTTGAAAATTTAAAAACATTTTAAATGGGTTATCCGAACCCGAACCGAACCCGCAAAGATCCGAACCAAACCCGAACCGAATTTAGAAATACCCGAATGGAGCTGAAATCTTTGACCCCGAAAATCCGAAACCCGAATGGACTGAATCGAAACTCGAATGGGTACCCGAACACCCAGCCTTAGTTGTTTACATGGATATATATCTGCATAAATAGTTATCTTATAAATAGTGTATAGCTACACTTGTCCTTAACTGAAATATATATATTTTATTTATTTTACCATGAGTGATGATGTACTAATTATTCCTATATTAATAGAAAACTAGACTGTTAATCTTTTGTGGCTATATCCTATTTTTGTATTAGTATTCACAATTAAAACTTCATGAGTTAATAATATTGAAACTATGATAATGTAGTAATTTATAGTAATTATTATTTTTTTTTTTTTTTTAAAAAGTTCTATTAAAATATTTGTATTAAAAAGATAAATTATTTTACAGTAATTTAAAAGTGATTTTACAGTCCAAAGATTTTGGTGACAAAAGTGATTTTGGAGAGAAAATCGATTATCTGGTTTTAGTGGAAAACATATAATTTTTTGGTTTTGGCAAAAATACACAATTCTGTGATTTTGATAAAATACACGAACTTTAGATTTTAGCAAAAACTGTGATTTTACGGTTTTTGTAGAATTATTATTGTTATTTTGGTGGAAAGTAATTTTTAGTATCGGCAGAAAATATGATTTTCGACTAGAAAGTTTATTTTTTGGCAGAAAACTTTAATTTTATGGGTTTGGTGAAACAGTAAAATTTAGCCATTTTGATAGAAAACATATTTTAATATTTTGGTAAAAAAAATAATGGTTTTAGCGATGTCGGGAAAACATGATGAGACAGAAAAACTTAGTTTTTGAAAAACATAATTTTATGATTTTGATTTGGAAAACCTACAATAACATGATTTTATTGTTACGGCCTGCATTAGAAAACAATGTCCCTTCTTTCTTTCAAAAATAAAATAAAAAATAAATACACTCAGCAGAGGTAGAACGGACTGAATATCCGTGATATATTAGGATATCCAAATCCGTAAAATTGCTACCCAAATCCAGATTCGAGCCTTGTGGTATTCGAAGTTTGGATATCGAGATTAAAATCTGAATATCCGCAGATACCCAGATTCGAATCTTTTAAAAAACTAAAAACTAAATTAAAAATTAGCTAATTAATTATTTATTTAGTCTATTTAAAATTATTCAAAAATAAATAAAATTGAAAAAATATTGAAATTTAGTAAAATTAAAATTTTAGTTATTTTATATATAAATTATATATGGTACATACATATAAATATAATTATATTTTAAATATATAATAGGTCTGGATCCGGATCCAGGTATCCTGACCTACAATTTCACTACCCGAATTCGTAGAAACACTATCCGGATCCGTATTCAAATCTACCGTATCCGTAGAAACACTACCCAGATCCGGGCTTCCCAGATATCCGTTTTTAGACTAGATCGGAGCAGAATCGGATCGTTGATCTGAATTTTAATTCTCAGACATAACACCGAGTACATGGCTCCTGGGCAAAGAAATAATAATACATAAACTTATATATTAGACTAATACAATCATATTTAATAAACTTATATAATAGACTAACATACCCATATTTAATATATAAATATTTAAATGAAAATAATTTAAAGAACAAGAAATTGACTATTTTAAATATTAAAAATAGATTTAATGCACAAAATAACATTGAAATTATAAATGACATTTTGAAACAAAATAAAATTTCTAAAATGACAGAGGGAGTATAACTTTTAGGTAATTTGTTTTCGAAAAATCTAATTAAAATTTAAAATTCATGTAATGATTTAAGTTATTTTATTATTTATATGACAAATTTTAAAACAAAATTATATTTAAATGAAAATAATTTAAAGAACAAGAAATTGAATTAAAAATAGATTTAATGCACAAAATAACATTGAAATTATAAATGACATTTTGAAACAAAATAAAATTTCTAAAATGACAGAGGGAGTATAACTTTTAGGTAATTTGTTTTCGAAAAATCTAATTAAAATTTAAAATTCATGTAATGATTTAAGTTATTTTATTATTTATATGACAAATTTTAAAACAAAATTTAGTTTTTACATATATAGTTTATTCAAAATATATTTATCTCTGTTTCTATTAAAAAAACCAAACAATTTTTTTAAAAATTGGACCCTTGGGCCCGGCCCTAGTATCTAAGCCGGCCCTGAACTCACACATATGACACACCATAGCTTTCTCTCATTCTACTAGTTCTGAACAGTAAATGATAATTTTGCTAGCAGTCGAACAAAATTCAGAGTTCATCAACAAATTTTTTTTTATCATCTCTTCGATTCATCAATAATGAAGAAATCTTAAAAATGTTTAAGTGAGTCGTGTGTTGTGGGACTCTGTGCTTCAGTTTCGATTTTTTTTTTTTAAATTGCATTTGAGTTCTTTCACCATCTTTCTAATTTGCGAGCTTAGATTGGCCGTCTTTATTCACATCTCGGCTCTTCAGAAACAATTTTATTATTCGATTGGTTCTGAGATTGAATGTAAGTTAGTTTGATTCATTAGGACTTGAAAAGTAATTAGAAGATCTGAGGAGAAAAGTAACTTAACTCTTTTTCTTTGTTACGTTTCAGAATTATCTTACAAGGAAATATTCTTACTCGAATTGTTCTGTTTGAGGAGTAGTGTTTGGTGCTATTACTATGTCGGGGACACAAGGGTGGAGCCCTCTGCAAGAAGAGGCAATTTTAGATTCCATAGTGAGCGAAAACAGCGACGATGAGTATGATTCCGACAACACAAATTTGCCTGAAGCGGTTGTGGAGGCTATGGCTGCACGTAACGAGATTCTCGCAAAGAAGAATCAATTGATGAGACGGATGATGGAGCGCGAGCAAGCATATAGCATAGAGCGTGTGGTTGAGATCCTAGATGGTTTGCCTGGAGTGAGGAAGTGGTCTCCCTTTTATTGTGCAGCCCTTGATCATTTGATAGCTGGTGCAGCAAATAGACAAGGGCTTATAGCGTTTCCTAGCGCTGAAGATAAGATTCGCTATTTAGAACACAGGATTAAAAGAAAGCTTGATGTTTGAATGTTTTTGTGAGTTTTGGTTTATGTTTGGGTGTACGGCCTTTAGTGTTATTGACGATCATGTTAGATTATGACTTTGGTTTATGTTACACTTGTTGTCTCACGTCTATTAGTACATGACTTATTATCACTTGCTTCATGAATGGTTAACGTCAGTAAACTAGTAATAGCTATTTAACGTCAGGTAGCAATAGCCAGTTATATAACTATGGAAACTCTATGAATTGGGTAAAAGACTTCATTTGCCATACTAAAAACTTTATAATTTGTTCCATTTTCAGTTTAGTATCATCCTTCGATTACTTTTCTGAGGTTTCCTTTCAGTTTTTTTTAATGAGACTTATATGTTTAAATTATTTGGTGTGGATTTTTATATTGATCAGTTGCAGATATAGCAAACATTATCGGTGCAAGTAATGGCAGAGAGAAGAAAGCGAACAATCAACAAATCATAGTGTAGTCCAACAATCAAAAACCAAGAAGCACAGCAACTAATCTGGACTTTAAAACGCAGAATAACATCAATATTTGTCGATGTTGTTAGCTGCTGCTGGTGTCGCTAATGTGCCACATACTGGTCTGAACCCAGAACATCAGACCAACACCTCTAGAAATGAAAACTTTGGCGATCAAATTCTTCTTGATTCCAGTGGTAAAATTGTAACATCCCGAGTTGATTTGGCTACCTATATCAACAAAGTCGACTTACCTTTTCTGTCACACATCCATTTAGAACTCCAAAGTTAAGCGTGCTTAAGCTGAAGTAGTGGAAGGATGGATGACCTATCGGGAAGTGATTCGCGATACCGTGTAAGTGAGGTCAAAGTACGGGGAAAGGTCGGGTGGTGATTGCAGGGTCAGTAAATAATGATTTCGAACCTTGGAAAATTAACGGACCGACCGTCATATGGGATGGGGCCCACGGGCCCAGAGAGCGGGCGTGGGTGGCCTATTAGCCGTGGGCGGATCGGGACGTTACAAGTGATATTAGAGCTGGTTGGCCGTCTCAGTTCTGACCTGAGAGGCGTCTTGAGACCTGTCGTGGAGCACAACGAGGGCGTTGTGTTCTTTGAGAGGGGGTGAATTGTAACATCCCGAGTTGTGACATGTGAAAAAGGCTTAAAAGAATTGATTTGGCTACCTATATCAACAAAGTCGACTTACCTTTTCTGTCACACATCCGTTTAGAATTCCAAAGTTAAGCGTGTTTGGGCTGGAGTAGTGAAAGGATGAGTGACCTATCGGGAAGTGATTCGCGATACCGTGTAAGTGAGGTCAAAGTACGGGGAAATGTCGGGTGGTAATTGCAGGGTCAGTAAATAATGATTTCAAACCTTGGAAAATTAACGGACCGACCGTCAGACGGGATGGAGCCCACGGGCCCAGAGAGCAGGCGTGAGTAACCTATTAACCGTGGACGGATCGGGATGTTACAAAAATAATGAACAGTCAAATTTGTTGAGTTTTTAGAATTGTATTCATTCTAATGAGATATAGTTTACGCTCTAATTCTGAATCAAACACAAAATCATCATTGGTTAGGTACATCGTCATCATTGGTTAGGTACTTCTCTTTGATGGTGCAACATTTTTAAAAGTAAAAAAAGAAGCTCACCATTTTTTAAAAAAAGCTATAATACAATCAAAATTTTAAACCAATAAAAATTAATTATTAAAATACAAAAAATCTCGTTTATTTCTAGGAAAAAATCCAAAAGAGGTGAATAATTACCAAATCAATTACGAATTTAATTTATAAATCGTAATATAGACTGTAGAAAAAAAATTGGAGGAGGAGAGGAGACTTTGAAACTAGCATAAATATTCTAGCATAAATATTGAATATTGTGTTGAAAAACACATTTAATGCTTTAAATTGAATATGCACTTCATGAAGACATACGGCTGTTTTTATTGGTCTGCAAGATGGTCCTTCTATTTTACATTGTTTACAAATATCACTTTAAACTTCTGAAATTGATCATAAATTCTTGTGATCTATACAGATTAAAATTTTTAATTTAATCATAGTAACACAATCATTTTTATTGTGTACATAAAATTTGGGTATTCCAGAGTCTAATCACAGTTGTTAACATTTCACCACATAGTAAAAATAAGTAACTTCAATTTCATATAGTTTCGTAGAAATATCTATTAAAATTAACAGTTTCTTTTGTGATTATTAATATCACAAACTGTAATTTAAAAACATCACTCTTTTGTAACATTTATGAACACATATATAAATAGGAAATCATCAAACTATTTAAAATCACAGCAACATATCAAAACAATATAGGAATTATTAAAATCGATACACCGACCAGGTCAAGATCGTGGGCGTTAATAAATTGGGCCTGTTTAGTGGGCCTATTATGATGATTAGTTTAAAATTAGGGATGAGAGTTATGCAAAAGAGAATTGGGAAACGGAAACGGGCGCAAGGTCGAGAGAGAAAGAGAGAGGAGAGATGTCTTCTAACTTGAGGTGATCTCTCTAGGGTTTGATTTCGTTGTTGTTGATTTGGGTTCTTAGGGCAGAGCAATTGAATTTTTAATTAGTTATATGTTGCGCTGGGTTTGGATCCTAGAATCTGACATAGCTTAGGGTTTTGTTTCGTTCGTTGTTGATTTTGGTTCTCACCTGTCTTGTTTGTTCTTTGTATCTGTAAAACAAAGGCTCAAGTGTTAAACTGAAGAGTATAAATGGTGAGGAAGAGTTCAGAATGGGTTTATAAAGCTAAGGGATCATTTGGGAGAAGTGGTGTAATAGTAAATAGTGACATGACAACTATTTACTATTACAAGAGTTACTATACACTATTTGGAGACTTGGAACTTAAGTAAGGTACAAGGTCGACCATAAGTGAAGTAAGAAGGGATGGAGAGCTTAAGGGAAGGGCGCATACTGTTACTGACCGTTGGAGGATAAGGTTTCTTATCCTTAAGCTCAGCCAGACCAAGACAGGCTGGCGCGCCACTCTTTCCTTTTGACCAAAGCATGTGTGCATTCTTAGCCTAGTATTGCCTTGACTCCACATGCTTTGAATAGTGTTCTGAAAGCCCTTAGCCTTTACTCTCCTTTCCTTTATATACTCTTGTATTGTCGACATTTTAAGATTAAGAAACCAGAGACATCTTTTCTCTTAAGCTTTGCAACAATGGTTACATAATCTCTTTACAAACAATCTTTCTCTACACTCTGATTCTCTTTATTTCTCTTCTATTCTCTCAATACCAATCTTATTCTCTAAAATCATATGGTATCAGAGCCTGGTTGGCTTTGGTATTGAGATCTGGGTTTGTGTTCTTCAGTTCGATTCAAGTGAAGATTCAAAAGTGTTCTTGGCGGGAAGAAAAACATGGAGGATAACTACAACAACAACAAGGTGATCTCGGTTCCGGTTGCTCTCAAGGGAGGAAGCAACTACTTGCTGTGGTCTAGGCTGGTGAAAACAGCTATTGGAAGGTTAGGGCTTTGGAGTCACATCACGGATGAAGCTCAAACAAAGCCAGTGACCAAGGAAGATGAAGATGAGAAGGAAAAGGAGAAAGCTTTAGCTGAGTTCAAGCGATGGGTGAAAGATGATCTTATGGTGCTATCCGTGCTTCAGGGATCTTTTGAGCTGCATCTCCTTGAAGCCTACAGCTACTGCGAGACTCCTAAGCATCTATGGGAGGTGCTTCAAAAGACTTATGGTAACAAAACCAACTTAAGTCGTGTGTTTGAGTTGAAAGGAGCTATCAATGCTCTTGTTCAAGATGGTGAGGAGTTCGCCAAACACTTGGGGAAGTTCAGAGCTCTTTGGAACGAGCTGGAGGGCTTGAGACCCAACACTACTGATCAAGATACACTCGCGGAGAGAAGAGAGCAAGATCAGGTGTTCGGGCTTATGATGACATTGGATCCGGCCTATAAGGATGTGATAGCACACATCTTGAGGTCTACTACACTTCCATCCATGGAAGAGGTGTACGCGCAACTACAGAAGGAAGAGGGATCTATTGGTCTCTTTGGAGGGAAGAAGGAACTCTCCCTAGCACACAAGGCTGAGGAAGTACAAGCTAACAAGGCTATGTACAAAGGTGGAGATAGAAAGTATGGTGAGAGGTTCTCGGGTGATTGTGATCATTGCAAGAAGACAGGGCATAGGAAGAGCCAGTGTTGGATCTTACACCCACACCTCAAACCGCCGAAGTTCACAAAAGGTGGAGATGCAAGAGCTAACCTTTCTGCTGAAACAAATGGAGCTGGTCCATCCGGAGCTAGTCCAAGTGTGAAGGTGGGTGAAAGCGAAGGTAAAGCAATGGCATCTCAACAATTGGGCAGTAAGAGTGGAGACAATGAGACCATAAGGAGGTCTGACATAGAGTCCCTCATCAAAGCTCTCAAGGAGTCTGGTAAAACACTCGGAAACACTCTTGGTTACTCTTATAATGCTCATCTTGTTTCAAGTATCCCTGATAGGTTGCTAGACATGATTGAGCATACATATAGTGCTGAAAAAACCTTGAATGTTTCTGATAAGTTGCTAGAAGTGATTGAAAGCTTGCAGAATAGAAATGATCACCCTAAGACTCATATTGCTCAAAACATGCATAAGCCTTTGATTATTGATTCAGGTGCATCTCATCACATGATAAGTGATTGTAAGCTCATTAAGGATTTAGAACCGGCTCAAGGGCATGTTATGATTGCAAATGGTGCTAGGATTCCTATCAAAGGAGTTGGAAAACTCAAGTTGTTTGATAGGGATTCTAAAGCCTTTTACATGCCCGAGTTCACTTCTAATCTTTTATCTGTGAAAAGATGCACTAATGATCTTCAATGCAATGTTATTTTCACCCCTAATGAGGTTATGTTTCAGGATATTGAGAGTAGAAAGCTCATTGGACAAGGTGTTACCAAGGGAGAGCTTTATCTACTTCAAGACACTTTACCCATTTCTAGTTCCTGTTGTTCCTTCAATTCAGTTTCTTCTAATAATGATGCATTGTGGCATGCTAGACTAGGTCATCCTCACCTTAGAGCTTTAAGCTTGATGTTACCAGGTGTTGTTTTTCAAAACAATGATTGTGAAGCTTGTATTTTGGGAAAACATTGTAAGACTGTGTTTCAAAGATCAACTACTGTTTATGAAAATTGTTTTGATTTAATCCACTCTGATGTGTGGACATCTCCTTGTTTATCCAGAGATGGATACAAGTACTATGTCACCTTCATTGATGAGAAATCGAAATACACCTGGATAACTCTCATTAAAACAAAGGATAGGGTGATAGATGCATTCAAGAATTTTCATGATTATGTGACTAACCAATATAATGCCAAGATCAAGATTTTCAGGTCTGATAATGGTGGAGAGTACATAGGTCATGCCTTTAAAGACTATCTGTCCAAGCATGGGATCTTGCATCAAACTAGCTGCCCTTACACACCACAACAAAATGGTGTGACTGAGAGGAAGAACCGGCATCTGATGGAAGTTGCACGAGCTCTTATGTTTCAAACGAGTGTACCAAAGAGATATTGGAGTGATGCTGTCTTAGTAGCTTGCTACTTGATCAACAGAACACCAACCAAGATACTAAAGGATCAAGCACCTTTTGAGGTACTTAACAAGAACAAACCAGTGCTAGATCACTTGAGAGTATTTGGTTGTGTGTGTTATGTGCTGGTACCAGGAGAAACAAGGAACAAGCTTGAAGCAAAGAGCTCTAAGGCAATGTTTATTGGGTACTCTACATCCCAAAAGGGATACAAGTGCTATGATCCGGATGCAAGAAGAGTACTGATTTCCAGAGATGTTAAATTCTTGGAGGAGAAAGGATATTATCAAGGCAAGAATTGGGAGGAGCTAGAAGAACTAGCTAGACCATCTGATAGAGCAGTCAGTCTACGGATGATATTTGAAGGACTTGGGATAGGAGTGACCCAGGATCAAGGGAGGCAACACACACCTCCTACAAATGGAACTGAAGAACCCACTCATCTTGATCATGAGGGAGGCAATACACCTGAAGCTGGAGGTCAAGGAGATCAAAGTTCAGGCAGTGGTCATGATCAAGTTGAGATGGGAGAAGGAAATGAAGTCAGTCTGAGCAAGAGGATCAGACTCAACAAGAAGAAACGAGTGGAGTTCAAGAGGTACAATCAGAACCAGTGCAAGTACCTGTCTTGAGGAGAAGCACACGGCAAAGGAGAGATGCTTCCAACTGGGTAAACACGAGAGTGTACTACAATGCCCAGGCTGTGGAGCATCCCTCTCAAGCTGTGTGCTCGTTTGCTGAGTTTCCAGAAGAGCATTGTGCCTTTCAAGTAAGCTTGGATGAAAGTTATGTTCCAA